>NC_056736.1:336876946-337004446 GCF_019279795.1 Protopterus annectens
ATTGCTACTTTAGGTGTAAGGGCTTTTAAATGCCAGTTTCACATGCTGAAATATCAACAGTACCTCATGTCTTCGTTAAAACAGAAAATTGTTTCAAACTCAAAGTCCTGACAGTAAGAAATGCAGGTTTATTGCATGCAGCTGAACAAGTGGGAAAGCGTACTCTACAGTGTGGTTTTGATTCATTAGAGGCTTCTTGTAGAACCGCAGTTACAGGCACTATTATTTGAAGGCATGCTTGGTTGAAAGAACAAAGTTTACCTGACCATGTTAAAGTAAAATTATTGGATGCTCCACTACAGCATGACACTTTGGTGTTAAGGCAGAAGAGGTGTTAAAGAAAATGGAGGATAAAGCAAAATCAATGCACAGTAAAGGATTTCTTACAGGTTCAACTACCTAGGTTTAGCAGAAACTGGCCTTCAAAAAATTGGTCCTTTCCAGTGTCAGACTGGCCACAAAGAGGCAGATACAGACGCCCAAGAGGCAGTTCTCAGTCCAAGGCTCCTACAGACCTAAACAATGGGGTGCTTCAGCCCCAAAGAGAAGTAGGGGAAGACGAATCACAACCTTGTATGAAACAGTCCCAATGACTTCCCTCTACAAATGCCAAGCACTTACCTTTTGGCAGCACCCCTAGGGGGGAAAGCTAGCACTTTTCTCAAAAAATTGGCACATAATCACCCAGGACAAATGGGTACTGAATATTGTTTCTCAGGGTTACAGGTTCCACTTTGACATGCTTCCAAAATCAAAGGGCATGCCGGACCTGCCACAAAACCAATGGGCAGAAGCACAAAAACAAATTGCTGCTTTCATGGACATGGGAGCTATTCAAAGAGTACCACAGCAAGAACAGGGGCAAGGATTTTACTCAAGACTTTTCTTAGTACCCAAAAAGGACAAAGCCTGGAGACCAGTACTGGACCTGTCAATCCTAAATACTTTCCTGGATGTTTCAAAATGCGAACACTTTAGCAACTTCTACCCCTGCTGGGCAAGAAGGCTTGGCTAGTTACTTTGGACCTGAAGGAGGCATACCTGCATGTCCCAATCAGACAATCTTGCAGAAGATACCGCAGATTCATAGGCTCAATGCATTACCAATTCTCTGCACTGCCCTTTGGCTTATCTACTGCGCCTGGGTCTTCAAGAAGCAAAATGCCTGGCACCAGTAATTGCATTTTGCAGACAAAAAGGATTTCAAATATAGCCCTTCTTTGACTACTGCCTTATTCAAGCAGAGAGCAAGGGCATTCTACTAAAGCATCTGGCTTTGTAAAAAGATTACTAATTTGCCTAGGTACACAGTAAGCGAAAAGAAATCAAAACTAGTGCCTCTCGAGAGATAATATTCCTGGGTGCAAGCTTTAAATACAATTGCCCAGATGGCTTATCTCATGCCAGACAAAGGCAACTGACTCATTACTTTCAACTGATGGCAACAAAGACCTAGCTCCTTTCAAGAAAAATTCTGCATGCCCTGGACTTCATGGCATCCTGCATTCTACTAATTCCATATGCAAGACTGCATATGAAAACCACTAATGGCTCTAAAAAGTGTTTGGACTCGACATTGTCACAGACTGGAAGACTATCATAACTTTAATTCCCTGCCTACAACAGGAGTTTCGATGGTGGTACAGGCCTGTCACCACAACAAGACAGCCTTTCTCCTTACCCAGAGCCAGGCAGACAATAACAACAGATGCATTGGATTATGCTTAGGGAGCACATATGGCAGGAAAATGTATTCAGGACAGGGTGGCCCAAGGAACAAATGCATCTTCACATCAATCAGAAGAGATGCTAGCTGTACAGAATGCCTGACAGCTTTCAAGGACCTACATCCAGGAAAACTAATAAAGATGGACAATACCACAGTTATTTGGTACATAAACTTGCACGGGGGCACACATTCCTACCCCCTATGCAGGCAAGCCATGACGTTGTGGAAGCAGCACTGACCTACTGGTACATCTGCAGGCACAATTCCTGCCATGAACAAAAAATACACTGGCAGACTAAGCAGAAATCTTATGGACCCTCACGAATGGAAACTAAATCTACATGTGTTCAGCATAAGGAAATGGGGGCCAGACATAGATCTTTTTGCCTCCCCTCACAATTGCCAACTACAGAAATTCTGCACAAGAACTTATCACCCTCAAGCATGGAAAGTGGATATCATTCAGCTGGAAAGCCCTGACAGTCTATGCTTTCCCTCCAATGCCTCTTCTTACCAAGGTGCTCTTAAAAGTCAGACAAAGGCCAAAAATTATCCTGATTGCCCCAGACTGGCCACGCCAGCACTGGTACTCAATCCTAAAGAGCTTGTCTCAAGGCCCAGCTTGGCCTTTACCTCAAATTCCTCATCTTCTGACTCAACAAAACAATCAGATTCTGCAGAGTCAACTCAACCTAAATCTGGCAGCATGCCAGATGTTAGCCACTCAGACTGCACCTCTCTCTAAAGTTGTTACGGATGTCATTTTGTAGCCAGGAGGCCCAGCACTAGTAAACTTATGCAGAATAATGGAAGAGATTCTGTGTTTGGAACCAGGCACAAGGGCTCAAATCACTTGTTCCAAATATACCTCAGATTTTACAATACCTAACTGAGATGCTGGACAAAGGCCTATCTTTCTCGTCAACTAAAATCCATGCTTCTGCCATTTCAGCTCATTACTATACGGAACTTCCTATTTTTTCACATCATCTACTAAGACAGTACCTCAGAGGGGCAAAAAACATAAGACCCCAAGGAGAGCAGCAGCACCAGTACCAACTTGGGATCCCATCCCCCTCCTGACAAAAGGCCTAGGCAAGACACTGACTATGATTCCTCTGACCAGGTTTCTATTTCCTCTGATTCCTCTTCTGATCAGCGATATTCTCTCCCTCCCTATGAGGACTCTGATGCAGAAGAGTCTATACCTTCAGCCTCTCCGCCTGAGGATTATTCTTTTGGGGGAACTTTGCACACCTTGAGGGAGCATTTCCATTGGGAGAGCCAGGATTGTTCAGAATCCAAGAAAAGGCTCAGAGGCTTTCTTTTTTTTTTGCCCCAGTTCAGGCCCCTGGCTATTACCCCTGTGCTTGATGTTTTCTCTGAATCCAGTCTGGCTCCTTATTCTTTACCCCCTGCACCAGTCAAGCCAGACAGTTACTATAGGGTCCCTGACTCTCATAAAAATCCTGTCCCCTCAGATAGGGATTCTAGAACTCTGGACAGATGGGGAAAAAAGTTTACACTTCTGCTACTTTAGGTGTAAGGGCTTTAAATTGCCAGTTTCACATGCTTAAATATCAACAGTACCTCATGTCTTCGTTAAAACAGAAAATTGTTTCAAACTCAAAGTCCTGACAGTAAGGAAATGCAGGGTTTATTGCATGCAGCTGAACAAGTGGGAAAGCGTACTCTACAGTGTGGTTTTGATTCATTAGAGGCTTCTTGTAGAACCGCAGTTACAGGCACTATTATTTGAAGGCATGCTTGGTTGAAAGAACAAAGTTTACCTGACCATGTTAAAGTAAAATTATTGGATGCTCCACTACAGCATGACACTTTGGTGTTAAGGCAGAAGAAGTGTTAAAGAAAATGGAGGATAAAGCAAAATCAATGCACAGTAAAGGATTTCTTACAGGTTCTACTACCTAGGTTTAGCAGAAACTGGCCTTCAAAAAATTGGTCCTTTCCAGTGTCAGACTGGCCACAAAGAGGCAGATACAGACGCCCAAGAGGCAGTTCTCAGTCCAAGGCTCCTACAGACCTAAACAATGGGGTGCTTCAGCCCCCAAAGTAGGGGAAGACGAATCACAACCTTGTATGAAACAGTCCCAATGACTTCCCTCTACAAATGCCAAGCACTTACCTTTTGGCAGCACCCCTAGGGGGGAAAGCTAGCACTTTTCTCAAAAAATTGGCACATAATCACCCAGGACAAATGGGTACTGAATATTGTTTCTCAGGGTTACAGGTTCCACTTTGACATGCTTCCAAAATCAAAGGGCATGCCGGACCTGCCACAAAACCAATGGGCAGAAGCACAAAAACAAATTGCTGCTTTCATGGACATGGGAGCTATTCAAAGAGTACCACAGCAAGAACAGGGGCAAGGATTTTACTCAAGACTTTTCTTAGTACCCAAAAAGGACAAAGCCTGGAGACCAGTACTGGACCTGTCAATCCTAAATACTTTCCTGGATGTTTCAAAATGCGAACACTTTAGCAACTTCTACCCCTGCTGGGCAAGAAGGCTTGGCTAGTTACTTTGGACCTGAAGGAGGCATACCTGCATGTCCCAATCAGACAATCTTGCAGAAGATACCTCAGATTCATAGGCTCAATGCATTACCAATTCTCTGCACTGCCCTTTGGCTTATCTACTGCGCCCTGGGTCTTCACAAAATGCCTGGCACCAGTAATTGCATTTTGCAGACAAAAAGGATTTCAAATATAGCCCTTCTTTGACTACTGCCTTATTCAAGCAGAGAGCAAGGGCATTCTACTAAAGCATCTGGCGTTTGTAAAAAGATTACTAATTTGCCTAGGGTACACAGTAAACGAAAAGAAATCAAAACTAGTGCCCTCTCGAGAGATAATATTCCTGGGTGCAAGCTTAAATACAATTGCCCAGATGGCTTATCTCATGCCAGACAAAGGCAACTGACTCATTACTTTCAACTGATGGCAACAAAGACCTAGCTCCCTTCAAGAAAAATTCTGCATGCCCTGGACTTCATGGCATCCTGCATTCTACTAATTCCATATGCAAGACTGCATATGAGGAAACTACAATGGCTCCTAAAAAGTGTTTGGACTCGACATTGTCACAGACTGGAGACTATCATAACTTTAATTCCCTGCCTACAACAGGAGTTTCGATGGTGGGCACAGGCCTGTCACCACAACAAGACAGCCTTTCTCCTTACCCAGAGCCAGGCAGACAATAACAACAGATGCATTGGATTATGCTTAGGGAGCACATATGGCAGGAAAATGTATTCAGGACAGGTGGCCCAAGGAACAAATGCATCTTCACATCAATCAGAAAGAGATGCTAGCTGTACAGAATGCCCTGACAGCTTTCAAGGACCTACATCCAGGAAAACTAATAAAGATGGACAATACCACAGTTATTTGGTACATAAACTTGCACGGGGGCACACATTCCTACCCCCTATGCAGGCAAGCCATGACGTTGTGGAAAACAGCACTGACCTATCGGGTACATCTGCAGGCACAATTCCTGCCATGAACAAAAAATACACTGGCAGACTAAGCAGAAATCTTATGGACCCTCACGAATGGAAACTAAATCTACATGTGTTCAGCATAAGGAAATGGGGACGCCCAGACATAGATCTTTTTGCCTCCCCTCACAATTGCCAACTACAGAAATTCTGCACAAGAACTTATCACCCTCAAGCATGGAAAGTGGATATCATTCAGCTGGAAAGCCCTGACAGTCTATGCTTTCCCTCCAATGCCTCTTCTTACCAAGGTGCTCTTAAAAGTCAGACAAAGGCCAAAAATTATCCTGATTGCCCCAGACTGGCCACGCCAGCACTGGTACTCAATCCTAAAGAGCTTGTCTCAAGGCCCAGCTTGGCCTTTACCTCAAATTCCTCATCTTCTGACTCAACAAAACAATCAGATTCTGCAGAGTCAACTCAAAACCTTAAATCTGGCAGCATGCCAGATGTTAGCCACTCAGACTGCACCTCTCTAAAGTTGTTACGGATGTCATTTTAGAAGCCAGGAGGCCCAGCACTAGTAAATCTTATGCAGAATAATGGAAGAGATTCTGTGTTTGGAACCAGGCACAAGGGCTCGAACTACTTGTTCCAAATATACCTCAGATTTTACAATACCTAACTGAGATGCTGGACAAAGGCCTATCTTTCTCGTCAACTAAAATCCATGCTTCTGCCATTTCAGCTCATTACTATACGGAACTTCCTATTTTTTACATCATCTACTAAGACAGTACCTCAGAGGGGCAAAAAACATAAGACCCCCAAGGAGAGCACCAGTACCAACTTGGGATCTCAATTTTGTTTTAGAAAAACTCACACTACCTCCTTTTAAACCAGCCAGCACAGCTGATATAAAATTCTTATGGAAAACTGCTGTGCTCCTAGCAATAACTTCAGCAAGAAGAGTATCAGAGTTGCAGGTGTTAATGGCTGTGGAACCTTTTATCATTTTTCACCAGGACAGGGTTTCTCTTGGGACAAACCCAACATTCATGCCAAAAGTAGTTTCCAGTGTGGCCCTGAACCAAACCATTAATTTACCAACTTTCTACCCAAATCCCCAGAATAAAGGGGAGAGACTTCTGCACACTTTGGATATACACAGACAGCTACAATTCTACTTGGACAAAACAAAAGCTTTCAGAAAAACTGAGCAACTGTTTGTAGCCTGTGCTGCAGGATCACAAGGAAAACCTATCACAAAGCAGACAATTTCAAAATGGGTAGGACACTGCATCTGCTTCTGTTATGCACAACTTGGCAAATCAGTGCCAAAGGTCATTAGGCCGCATTCTACCAGAGCAGCAAGCCACTTCAGCAGCCTTTCTCTGAGGAGAACCAACCAAAGACATTTTTGAAACTGCAACCTGAAGCTCAGTGCACACTTTCACCAAGCACTACCACTTACCTCTCGACTCTAAATCCAAAGCAGGCTTTGCCACTGCAGTCCTGCAGGGCCTGGTAGCCTCTCCAAATCCAATTTAGACCCAGTTGCCCAACCTCAGCTTTGGGATTCAACCCAAGTGTAATGACTGCAACAGTGAAACATGATGAACATAGTACAGCTGTGTACCTACCAGAAATGTAGATAGTGTATTCACTGTTGCAATTCAGGTTACCCACCCACCATCCCCCTTTTCATTGCTGGGACTTCTCTGTACTTTTCAACTGTCTGCAACCTATGTGGTGTATTTGCTTGTAGATGAAGGAAATGTTTGTATTAGTACATGCATGCATTTTGGCATAATTTTATTTTTCCAGCATTCCAATCTGGGGGCACCTGACATTTGGGGCAAGAAAAACTGAAGAAGATTGCGTTGGTTGCATCTTTTATACCCCTGGCGCACTGACGTCAGGGAAGAGGCGACCACAACCGATGCTGGACCGAGACTTTGGAACTCAGGCCGATTGCGGGTAGCCTGCCGGCGGATAACCAAAGTGTTATGACTGCAACAGTGAATACACACTAACATCTACATTTATGGTAGGTTTATAACTGTACTTTTTGCATGTGTTGGACAAACCAGAGTGCTTCCTTGAGCCTGATCTCTAACCACTCATCCCAGAAAAGACAGACATGTTTTTGTGGACATTGACATTCAAGTAGTAAATTTGTTCTGCAGGACTGCGTATTCCATATTGGTAGGAAGAACTCCATGCAAAACCATTTTTTAGAAAAGTTTACACTTCTTTAGCCGTTAAGGCCTTCAGCTGACAAAACATTTAATTTACTGCTAGTATGTACTTTAAGTACTCTCGTATCTAGTCTATTTACTCCAAAAGATCAACTCAACTATCTGTTCGTAGAGCACAGTGAATCATTGGCAAGTTGTGGTCAGAAACTTAAATGGGACCATTTCTAGTAGTTCCGTTTAGTTTAAAGTATGGTGTAGAACATTAGATTATGCCACCTCCTTTAGTTCTAATCTTATAGATTTTGCTTATTACATGTGCAACTATCTCTGCAAACTGCACATTACTGGACAAGATACATTATATGATGCTCAGGGTGATAACGTCATAGCTGCGTCTGTTCGCAGTCTGTTAAAGGGAGTAGTCCAGATACCAGCTTATTAGGGCAGGGCATGACACACCAGAGGCCTTACTGTTGAAGATATGTGCAGGTATAAAAAGTCTGAAGTACACTGCTTACAACACTTTCTTTGAATGTACCCACAGGATGCTGTCAGAGCAAAGAACAGCTAAGACCACTGAATGTTGGCTAGGTTTATTGCATTCATTGCTTCAGCAACTTTCAGATTAGGCCTTTGTATATGGTCTTTAAGGTTTATTTTGCATAGGAGTTTTTGGATTTAGTCTTGTCCAACTAAATATAAACGTTTCTTGTGATTCTCATCTAAAGTATCTTATACTTTTAAGGTATGTCATCATTCCATTATTGCATGTTTGTAGCCTTGGATTCTTTTTTCCATTCCTTATTCAACCAGTTTTTGAAGTAAGCTTTGCACCTCAAACCTACTAGATGGCTGCTGCCAACCTCTAACTTAATCTTAATTGAAAAACTTGACTAATCTCCATTTGATGCAGACTGTCACTGTCTCAGTGGTCCTTGGTACCAGCCTTATGTGCTAGATACACCCAAGTAAACTTCTGGAGCTCTGAATCCTTTCCCTTTGCATGGTGTGAACCCTGCCTGTTGTACTTCCAATTGTGCCAGTGTAAGGGCATTCTGTTCCTTTGAACTTTCTTGCAGCAGTTAGAGAGCATATTCTTGCTTTATTTTCCTCTGCATTTTCATAACTCAAGAGCGGGCAAGTGTTCCAATGGGGGACCCTTTATTCTCTTGTATTCTTATTGGGTACAAATAACCCTGTTGTGTTTCACTGTCTATTGTGCTTTGTCTAGCACAAAAATATTTGGTATGGAAATTCCTATAGTAGAACCACAGCTGTGTTCTCTGATTCAAAGCAGAGCATTGTCTAACATAATGCTCCTTGTCAAGTCAGAGCAGAGCATTATCTTGACGTTGTAGTCTGCCAAGACTTCACTCCCCCAAAAATGGCTTTACTGAGTAGACTTGCTTCCCTTTTTGAATAAAGTGATTGAAAGAGACTTAAAGCCTGAGGCCAGTCATCTGGGTCATTCTCCTGCTCTAAACTGTCCTTCAAAAACAAACTGAGAACACAGATATTGGAATTGCATTTGAGGTGCCCATTATTCTTGATTGGTTTGAGGGTGCTGGTTCAGATGAGGTGCTTTTTACGGCACCTATCAGACGTGTGTACTTCAAAGAGGGTAACGCAAGAGGACTGAATGCTTCAGTCTTAAGGAACTGCATTCATTTGCTTGGACCAGTCTTTTACAAGATTAGATCCCCAGCGAGGTGCGTCTGTGGAGGCAGCAGCCTGCATGGTAATTTCTGAGGGAGTCTCTGGGAGCTGCACCATTTTTGTCAGGGAGAAAGCTGAAGGGTTTGGGTTGGAAGTCCAACCTTCCTGTACAGATCCCAGGATTTCCAAGGCAGACACACCAAAGAAAAACACACTGAAAAGTACACCTACATCTCCCCTATATTTCCTGTCAGATGTCTTGTAAGCAGGTGCCTGATGGGTGTTTTATTTGTCTTTCTTTCTAGTGTCTCCTTGAGCAATTATTTAGGCTGGTTTGAGGGTTGCTGAAGATTTTACAGGCCCTGTACTTAGGCACAACTCTCTAGTGTTAGGAATCCCTTCATAAGGAAGAGAAACGCTTCCTCCAACGGAAGATTTGCAAGAAAATGAAGGGGAAGAACTAACTTCTAAGATGTCTTCCCCTCGAGTACGATTATGATGCTGAGCAAACTCTCTCCACTGATTGATTTTTTTTTTCTTTTTTTCCTATCTGAGGTGAGCTCATTCTGTAGAGACCCATACCAGAGTTGAGGATTTCTTCATATGTGAAGGTAGAGAAACATCAACTAATGACACAGGATTTCTCCAGACTCAGGACCCAACCCATTTTGCTTTCTCAAGACAGGGCATGCCTACTCAACCTGGTGGACTACTTTGAGTAGGTCACTAAAGCAGTGGATGAGGGCAGAACAATTCACACTGCGTGCCTGCATCTGGCCAAGCCATTTGACACAATAACCCCCTCTGACATTAAGGTATAAGCTTTACTGGAAAAAGCCCACCCAGACTGTGCCACAGCTTGCTGTGAGGGAAGGGTTAATTTGCTTTTTATTTCTTGTACTTTGTATTACTTTATTGCTTTTTTTCTATTTTGTATACTGTGATTTGTTTTCTTTACACTGTTTTGCTTGTAGTCTACTTTTAATTGCATATTTAAACTTGGAGAGATGACAGCTGTGTCTCGTGTCTGACAAAAGTTTTCCCATCCACCCACCCTGTTACTGTTGTGTTAAACACCACTGTCTTTCTAGTTGCCTGCCCCTTATGTTAATTTGACCATGTGTGTCCTACCCTGTCTCCTTTCATTGGCTGGTGTGAGTAAGCACAAAGTTGTTTTGCGAAATCAGTCTCCTTCAACAGTTTAAATTTATGGACATCCCACTGTATTCCATTGTGCCAGGATAAAGAGTGCCCACCCCCTTTTAATCTGTCTTGCACTTTTAAAAAATAGTGGTTCTCCACTCGGACAGCTAAAACTTACGTTAACCCCTTTCATATCTAACTGCTTAGTGCTCACTGCAGTGATTTTGATAAACCATTTTTTCATCTTACCTTTAAACATCTATTACAAGACCACCAGTTGTTGGTGAGCCCATGTTCTGCCTTTCATATCTAACTGCTTAGTGCTCACTGCAGTGATTTTGATAAACCATTTTTTCATCTTACCTTTAAACATCTATTACAAGACCACCAGTTGTTGGTGAGCCCATGTTCTGCCTTTCAGTATTCATCTTGGGATTAGTGCTTCTGTTTTCTTCTGTTGAGAGAAGGAATACAGGGACTTTGGCTAGAGACTGCTGATCACCATAGGTTCATAGGTGGGTACTAGGCTATCCGCCTGAGGGCATTTATAAGCCTAGCCAGTGTTTCTGCTTTCTCTCCCTGTCGAGGAGATCCATTGAAGTGATCCCAGGGATGTATTTTGTTACCCATCCACTCGTCAAGGTTTCTCTTGAAGAGTGTTAGTGAGGGGCTCTGTCTAATGTAGTTAGGAATTTTGTTACAAAGCATGGGGAGTCTCTGACTAAAATCTATCCCTCCAGCATGTTCTGTTTATTGTTGTGGCGTGGTTTAACTCACTAGATTGAGTGGCTCGCAGTGACTTGGGTTTCTTTAGCTCGAGCATGTCCATCAATTCTGAGTTGGACATGGCTTTGTAAGTCAGGCAGAGATCACCTCTGAGCAAGTGATATGCCACTGAGTACAGCTGGAGTTTTTCCAGTCGGGCTGCATAGGACATATGTTTGAGGCCAGTAATCCTCTTGTTGAGGTACTTTTGTGGTCTTTCCAGCTGTTGGAAGTGTCTTGTGAGGTACATCCCATTTGCGGTATTGTACACACTGATGGGTCTGATGAGTGACTAGTAGAGGGGGCACTATGACCTCTTTATTTCTAGACGTGAACCCTTTTGAAATTAGATGGGCTACATAGAAGGATTTCCTAACTACTTTGGCAATATGATTCTCAAAGTAGAGATTACTATCTACCTGGGTCCCCCGATCTCTTTATTACCTTTTCTGTATTAAGGTGGTGCCACCTGTGTGGTAATTCATGGGTGTTTTGTTTTCCCCAAATGGGATGACTGCATTTTTTTGGCATTTAGCTTGAGACCATGACGTTGACACCAGGTGTCCGTCTCAATAAGGCCCTTTTGGAGAGTGTCCGTGTCAGCCGGAGAGTCAGTTATGACTTCCAGTTTGCAGTCATCGGTGAACTTGGTTAGCCATAGTCCTCCTGTGTTTGCCTGTACCTTTGAGAAGTATGTGCCGAACAGTAGGGGTCCCATGACAGAGCCTTGTGGGACACCACTTGTGACTGGTTTAGTCGGACCTGAGCCTGCTTTTCTTACCATGTGAGTTCTGCCTGTAAGCCAGTTGGCAACCCATCTCATGATGTAGGGGTTTATGTTCAGGCTGGTGAGTTTTTCTATAATTCCCGAGTGGGGAATGGTGTCAAAAGCTTCGGCGAGGTCATCGTAGGCTGTGTGAACTACCTTCCCCTCATCTATGGCCTTGGTGACCCTCTCGAAGAAGCCATCCAGGCTTAGGCATAATCTACCCTTAAAGCCGAACTGCGTCTTGGGTCAAGTGTTTGGAGGTTCCCAATGTCTTTGTTAATGAGTTCCATGATGATGCACTCCATAGCCTTGCAGACCAGGCTAGTCAGGCTTATGAGGCGATAGTTACCAGGGTCAGTTGTGGCCCCTCCTTTGTGGAATGGAAAAACGTTGCTGTGCGCCATTCTATGGGCATGTAGCCTCTGGAGAGGCTGAGGTTGAACAGTGTGTTTAGGTGGGGGGGGGGTTCGTACTGTAGTTAGTGCGAAACGCAGCCTGAGACACCATCTGTCCCCATTGACACTGCTTTTGGCTTTTGAAAGGGCTGTTTTCACCTGTGTATTTTTGATTTCTGGGACACTACACTTTTCCGGTATTATTGTGGGCTCTTTTGGAGGTGAGAGGGGGGTGAAGTTTGTACTGAATCTATCTGCTAGGATGTTGGCAATATCGGTGGGTTCAGTATATTTTTTGCTATTTTGCACTAGCTTAGGTCATATCTATGAGTTGCCCCTTGGATTCTTGACATAGCTAAAGAAGGCTTTGTGGTTATCTTTGGAATCTTGGCTATTTTTCTTTCAAAGTTAGCCTTGGAGGATTTTGAGGGACCTTAGTTTCTTACTGATACTGATCAGGGATGTCTTTCCTTCTTGGGATTTGCTTTTTTTCTGAACTAGTTTCCTCCTCCTATTGTATAGCCTATTTATGGCAGGGGTCCACCAGACTGGTTCCCTTTTCTTAGGGCAGTGAGTCTTTGTTTTGCTAAGGATGGCATGATCCATGCATCCTTGTAGGTGCTCAGAGTGCATTTGTAAAGGTTCCTGCATCTTGGACACTGTTGTCCTTATGCGTGGGGGCTGTGAAACTTACCACCTCTTTCTTAAGGTGAAGTTTGCTATAGAAAAGTATTTTACTGTGGTTTCCTTGGTTGGAGGTGGTGTGGACATCCAGAGTGATTAGTTTATGGTCTGATCTAACCAGTGATGGGTTGACCTCATTTGTCGCCCATGTTGGTGATGACCAGGTCCAATATGTTTTCACCTCTGGTAGGGGAGTTTACCAGCTGGTCCGGGGCATTTGAGTTGATAAATTACAGGAAGCACTGGACCTGAGATTTGTACTTGAGTAGTTTTCCCAGTTAACGGTAGGGTAATTGAAATCGCCCAATATCAGGGTGTCCGGTAGGACCTTCATGTTTTCTAGTGTCTCCAGAACAGCGGAGTGATGGTCCTGGGTCATTGAGGGTGATCTGTTGCAGGCCACAGTTTGCATTGCAGATTTGCCTGATGTTGGTTGCACATGGGTGATCTCTGAGGTCTCATGCTGCGCCACTAACCTGGAGGTGTAGGTATCCTTGAATATGGATACACACCCTCCTTTTGTGTTTTGGTCCATGTTCTGTGGCCGAAATGTGTGGTATGAGTTGTAGCCCGGTAGTGCTGGGGTGCTCTCTGGAGACTTGAACCAGGTTTCAGTTAATGCACAGATGTTGACTTTCTCCGTACTGAGGAGTGCTTTGAGCACGTGCATTTTGAGATTTAAACTCCTGGCGTTGAGTAGCATAACCCTAATTTTTTATTTGTGCTGTTTATGGAGGTGGGTTTTACTTTTGATCCTTGCCTGAAAAAGGCTCTATGGGGGCAGCACAAGTCTTGGCTAGTATTTGAAAGCCTTGGGGTGACAGGTGCAAGCTATCTCTTGCGAAGCAATGATGCCTGTCGAGCATGTCGTCCCCGGGCTGACTGACACTGGATCCCCTTTGAATGACACCAGAAGCTTAGCCAATTGATATTGAACATTTTTTCTTTATATTGCGGTATCATTCTTGATGAGGGCAGGATGCTACTCAGGGTTGGGGTCATACCCGCCTGGGCTACATGATCAGAGAGCTCTTCCTTGTCTCTCCATGTAGTCCAGGTAGGTACATTTCAGGTCATTCAGGCCAACCTGAACAATGACAGTCGTATTTGTACTTGTTCTGGAGTGACCAGAGTGCTTGTGTTATGTGGCAGATTCTGGCTCCCGACAGGCAGCTAACAGTAACATTCTCCTTGTCCAGCCTAGTGAGTGGGATGTCAGTGTGCCTGACTATAGAGTTGCCTATTACTAGTGTGTTAAGTATGTTATTTCGCCTTAAGGGCTGTGATTGTGCGGCACACTAATTGTTTTTTATTTGTTGTCTGGTTTGTGACGGGAGGTGCAGCATTTTTGGGTGTCTGCTTTGGAGGTCTGTGATGCTTTTGCAGGTTTTTATGTAGAGCCTCAGAGTATGATTTTGTGTATTTGTGCATTTTTTGCCAGTGCTGGTTTAGTATGTCTTTGTGAGGCTGGATGTGTGGTGCAAGTGTTAACTTTCTCATGACTGCCTGTTCCAGTCTTGGGTGGAGGGAGCTTAGCCTCCATTTTAGCTATATGCATCTCTCGCATATGTTAATGTTTTGTGGTAGGAGGAAAGGGTTGTCTGTGTACACGAGGCAGTTGCAACATTGCCTCAGGATACCCAGGTTCAGCAGCTGGACTGGAGAGTATACCTGAAATTGCCCTTTGGTCATGCCTAAATAGTAGGGTGAGCTGCATAGTCTGTTGGTGAGGGGTGAATAATGAGCCTTGCCCTGCTGGGCAATCAAGTGTCTGGGTATACTAGTGCTTGCTATTAGGTCTCGGCGAGTGCTGGACTGTAGGATGCTTTTTAAGTGCTTAGGTTGAGAGTTAGACTACTTTCAAGGGAAAAACTGAAGAGGAGACTTGGTGGAGCCGGGTAATAATTTAACTGTAGCTAGCCGGCTCTGCACAGACATGCAAACGTTATTTTTACAGCAGGGAAATTAGAGAGAGAAATTAGCCCAAAATGGCCTATAAACTAACGTCTGGGCTGGTCCCACTCCTCCAGGGACAGATGGCTGCGCAAAGCTCCCTCTCTCACAGGTGAACAGTGAATCCTCCCTCTATCCAAGTAAGGTATGGGCAACTCAGAAAATTGCAGCACAGTCCTGAATTCAGCACTAACCTGAAAACTGGACTATACTACCTTAGAAAGGTGGGAAACAAGGAAAAAAAAAATATTTTATAAGATGAGGCAAAAAGAGTAAAAAAAATGCACTTAAAACAGTTTTAGATGAGTACAAGCAATCAAAAAAGGCTTTTAAACAAATGACCTAATTAACCAGTAAAAAAAATCTCAAAACTGAGCCCTGTTCCTGTAGTCTTCAATTAGGCAAGTTCTAACTGCACACTCCTGCCACTGGGGTGCAGGGGAACCTTCTCCAAAAAAGGCCTAGATTAGTGCTCAAGTTATGCAAACAAAGCTAGATTCAGCAGGCCTGGATTTAGTCTATGCTACAGCAAACAAGGTGCACCAATTGCAGTAAGAAACAGTTGAAATATGCAGGCACTATAAGCCTTTCACCAGTAATTCCCAGCACAGAAGGGCAGATTCCAGCCTCTCCTCCCACAGGAGTGCAGGCCATGAACCTTCTTAATGTAAAATAACTGGCCTGAAGCCCAAGTGCTTAAACCAGAACTAATACACTTTTAGAGTAAGACACTCAGCCTTCAATCAGCAGTTCCCAACTTAGAACAATGTAAGCTTACCTGACTTTTGCCACAGCAGTGCAGACCACAAACCTCAATGTAAAACAACTGGTCTGAAGCCCAAGTGCTTAAACCAAAAGGCTTGGAATGATAGTTGCACCAAGCAGTAGTAAATATAATTGAGTACTTTTACGATGACGCAAAAGCAAAATAAAGTAGGAAGAAACAAATACAGTAAAAGCCGATGAAAAAAGTGGACATCTTTTTTTTTTGAGTGAGCAAATGAGATGGGCCCATGAGGAGTATCCAAATGCAAATTTACAAGAGGGACGAGCAGTTTCAAAGCCACCACTAACTGAAAAACTGAGCTACAACTTACAGCTAGATAGTATTCAATGCAACGCAAATCAATTTAAATGCTGTACTTGAAAAAAGCGCAGATAAAGATTTACTTAAATTCACTTATACTTCCAGTTGATTTGATTTCATGTAGGTCTTAGCTGGCTAAAGCTCAAGAGTTTAAGCCTAATAAATGCTTTATAGGTAACTGCTTGGACTCTATACTTGTAAGCTGGTCCTTGTGAGAGAAGGAGCAGAGTGCATTGTTTTCTGACTGTTTCTGGTTAGAGAGAGAGTCTGTGCTTTAACGTTCCTGATTGGTACGTTCCTGATTGGTATGGTTGCTGTTCAAGGCATGTACCAGAAAAAGGCTACAAGCCTACACACCCTACCATCATCTGGGACAAGACTGTGGATCATCAAACAGGCTATGGCCTGCTTCTCTTCTTGGGATTGGTGCTAACATTTTGCTTCAGGTGAGAGAAGCAAAGGAACATTGTATCCCAACAGAATAAAGCTGTGGTGAGACCAGCATTAGTAGTAGCCAGACAGTAGCCATTCATGTGACTCCACTATTTTCATCATTCTTGACAAGCTAATTCTTTGTTTTCTGTAAGTACTGCTTGATTTGTTTCTAACTTCAGAATGTCTGCCTGAATACTTAACCCTTAAATTTTCAGGGTCTACGTACTGGCACCCGCCCCCCAAGTGTTTGGCAGTGCTCTGTAGAGACTGACACCTTGAGTGACATTTTTCCTGTAAAAGCACGTTTGAAATTTCTCCATTACCTAGTTGCACACAGGACTAGTTTGCAGTGACCAGCTGTCCACATAGTTGCAAACCAGATACTCCTCACCGTGATTGATATTCTTGCTCCAACTGTCTAGTAAATAAAAAAAAAAAATGGTGTTGCCATGGATATGAACTTCCCTACTGTATCCGTTACCGGCTTGGTGCATATGAGCATCCCGAGGCAATGTAGAAATTGCCTCATGATTACTGATAACCTGTTAATTCTGAAACTGCTGTGGTATGTGAGAGATGTATTTACATTGTCACTGGAAGCAAAGGTCTCGCATAAAAGTACTAATGTCAATAAGGTTGTCAGTAGTGCACACACTGCACCCATCTCACACAATTCAAAGCAGAATTATCAACTCACATGTATTGTGGCACTTGCATGTAACTTTCCTAAACCACAAACACCTCCTAGATGAAGTTACACATGTCCTCAACAGCCGCAAATGCTCTTTCAGAACATCCACATCAGTAAACAGAGCCACATCTCATGGAGCCTCTACCTCTAAACCCATAAGGCAAGCAGCCACACAATCCAACATTTTAGTCATTGTAGACTCCATTGTGAGACTCATTGAATTCCCTTTCACCAGGATGAGTAAGGAGAAAGTTGCTTATCAGCGGCTAGGATTCGCCACATTATGCATGCACTCGGGTCATTGGACCACAGTTACCAATATGACTCGAGTCATAGTCCATGGTGGGAGTAAATGACCTGAGACGTACCTCTGTTGTCTATATGAAGAGACGCATCATGGAGCTCTTGGAATGCGTCCCAGGCTGGTGTGAGCCTAGCACTGAGCAGCATTTTACCTTCTCCCAAGGATGATGCCACAATATGAACAAAAAATGATTGACTTAATTGTGGTGCCATTCTAAGGGGTTGCAATATGTCAGCATGGCAGGAGATGGCCAACAGACCATGCTGCTTTGCCAGGGATGGTGTGCACCTCTCCCCTCTAGGCTTTTGAATATTAGCTAAAACACTGTCTTCCTCATATTGCCTTTTTCAGGCAATGCTAAACTGAAAGTACTTCCAACATAGCAAATCAAAACCAAGAAAATCTAAAGGTATTACTGCTCAGCCCCAGGTGTCTAAACAAAAATCTCCACTCCCTAGAAGCTTTCTTCCCTAGACACTACTGATGTCTGTGTGGTCACTGAGACATGATTTAAAGCCATGGAGAGCATACCAACACTGCATGGTTTATAATACCTTCCACACATTTAGGCCAGGTACTTCACAGGCAGGGACTAAAGGTGGAGGTGTCTCTATTTACATCAGAAGTATACTTCATGGCCGATCAAACAGGACAGTGCACTTGAGCTGCTCCATGTTCAAATGACCATAGGTAAAGTGCATGTATGACTTCCTTACAAGCTATAGGTCCCCCTCTATTTTATTTTTACAGTTAACCAGGTTAGTCTGACTGGGCCCAGAGTGCCCTTTTTCATTGGAGACCCAAGGAGAAAAGCTCCAGGAAAGTAATTAAAAAAATTAATTGAAGTAAGATGCTGAACAGTACAAAAACATATACAATATGAATATATACAGAGCAAAAGTACAGTATTTTGAGAAAGCACTAACAATGTTTGAGAAATTTGGTTAGCATTAAGTTATAAAGAATGTAGCAATGCCTAGAATAAAAAAAAGTCCGAGTAACGTTATGTCATAGACAAAGATGCATTTAATAGCATGGGTACTTAACTGCAGAGAGTGTAATATATGTAGACAGTTTAGGTAGATACCAGGCCGCTATGTTAATTGAGCGAAGAAAAATTCATTAGGTGATATCTTGACAAGTCCATATCCTTGCATATTGGAAATTAATATTTAGTTGCTTTTTGAATTTGCCACTTTTGGTAGTGGAGAAGAAGGGACAATAGAAGATCTGAAGTAGGAGATTCATTTGTCTGCAACCTGTGGGTTATGGATCCGATATCGGATCCGAACCGGCATGGTTTTCCAGCTATGGATCCGAGCTCTCAGCTCCTCCCCTCACCCATAATGCCCTGCTCTCCCTACATGACCTCAGATCTAGTTTGCCGCGCTGGTGACCAGATTGGTTTTCTTGAGCTCTACAGCTAAGTGGATTTCTAGTGCTAAAATTTGATATTTTTTTGACAGTTTGTGTGAAAGTTTAGGTTTCCCCTTTTGGTAGTTAAACTTGTTTAGTTGTTTCAATATTTTGTAATTAGTTTCCCTCCCCTCTCTGGTAGCGTAGTGTGTGTTTGGGCCTGTGTGTGTGTCTAGTTTACTTTTACTTTTTTAACATTAGTTTAAGTAATTTCTAGGCTCTTAGGATGTCAGAACAACCTAAGGCTTTTTTTTCGAAGTGCTCCGAGTGTGGCCATAAGCTTTCCCCTGCTGATGGCCACACTGTAAGCTTCGATGCCTTGGGGTTGAACACCTCACTTCTGGATGTTCCATTTGTGCAGGGTTCAACCCCAGGGCATTGAAGGAGCGGAGGTCTAAGCTGGTCCTGGCGAGACTTTTGCCCCCGGACTCTGCTCCGACCTGCGCTCCTTCGGGGGGTACCGTGTCTGCGGTTCCCTCCTCCCGGGCTCCCCCTCCTCCTCCTGGGACTCAACCTCCCTGTAGTGGTTCGGAGGAGAGGGAAGCTAGAAAGGACCGGAGGGAGAAGCACCATAAGCGGCGGGCCGAGACCTCTGTCTCGGCCCCGCCTGCCAAGCGGGCTTCTCCTCCGGCCTCCTTGTCTGCTGGTTCTCCCCCTCCTCGGCTCCAGTCACCTGTGTGCTTTTCAGCGGGACCTGAGGAGGAGGAGACCCGATCTTCGTCGAGGCTATCCAGGAGGCACTCAAGGCCTACCTCGGTAGCCTCGTCGAGATCGACGTATAGTTTATCGGACGCTGATCTGGACCGGATGATGAGAAGGTTCATCCAGGCCCAGATGCAGATGGGAGTGCTCTTGCCCCCTCTGGGGAGCTCGACCCCTTTCTTTAAGCTTATAGCTCCTTCTCCGACCTGCTACCCGGGTTCGGAGCACTTGGAGCCGAGCAGCTTCGGAGCCGGGGGTGGGTCGGCGCCGATTGTACTCGGTACTTCGGATCCGACCTCTCGGAGCCTGGATCCGAGCTTCAGATCCGGGGGGATCAGTGCTCCTTCAGCGCCATCTGTGTCGGAGCGCACTGTCCCCTCGGATCAGAGTGCTTCGGCGCCAGCTCCGATCCACTCCTCTGATCCCAGGGGGAGCCGATTGTCTGATCCTTTGGTCGAGGTCGGCTCCCCCTCGACTTTTGATGTAGTGGAGAGGGCCCTGTTGAGGGTTTCCGGACCCCCTGCACTTGCTTCGGCTCCGTCCCGCGCTCCATCTGCACTGGACCAGGCTTCCACCATCCGGCCTTTGGGACAGCCCGCTCCTTTGCCCCAAGTTGTTCCTTTGGAACAGGTCACTGCTTGCGAGGTGTCCTCTGACAGCCCCCTGGAGGATGCCCCCCGCAAGCATACGTGCAAAAGGAGGCACATAGACTCCCCCGAGTCTCTCACAGAAGACACGGACTTGGAGGAAGGGGAAGGCTCCCCAAGATCACCCCCTGAGGATGTCTCATTTGGAGACATCATGGAAATGCTTTGCATCGGGGGTGGGGGGTGGTCTGCCCCCAAGTCTTCCTCGGACGAGTCCGTGTTCTTGGAGGCATTTGAAGCGGGCCCGTCTACCTCTTGGGTGTCCCCTCCTGCCGACCCCCTGGTGGACCTCATTACCACCAGGGCGTGGAAGGAACCGGACACCGTGGAGCCAATCCCAAAAAGGCCCGACTGTATACTCAGTCCCCCGGCTGACCGTGCCCATTGGAGTAAGGGGCCTCCGGTAGATGCCATGTTGACGGCGGCTGCCACCAAGAGGGAACTTGCTCAGGAGAGTCCCTCAGTCCATCCCCCGAGCAAGGAGTCTCGGATGATGGACCGCTTGGGGAAGCGGATGTTTAGTTAAGCGACCTTCTCAGTGAGGGCGCTGAACTACCTGGCACATGTGATTAGGATGCAGCGCGATCTTATAAAAATACGCTGCATCCCCCCCAGAGTCCATGGAGGAGGACAAAGCGCTGCACTCCACCCGTATGGCCACTCTCAGGTCCGTCACTAATACCTCTATGCGGCTACTGGCCCATGCTACGGAAGGTGCCGCTAGAGCTGCAGGGGCAGGCCTAGTTACCAGACGTCAGGCCTGGCTCCGTCATTGCGATTTCACGGAGCCCTTCAAGGCGTCATTTACGAATGCCCCCTTCGATGGTTCTGCCCTTTTTGGCAAAACTGTTCGTGATACTTTGACCCAGAGCGAAAAGGACGGGAAGACGCTGTCTGCCGTCGGAATCCGCTTCTCTGTGCCCCAGAGGCCCTATTCTAGGAACCAAAAGGGCCAGAAGATGATGTGGTTCCGGAAGTCGCAGCAATCCCAGCCTGCTCCGGACAACCAGTCCTTCCGTGGCAGAGGAGGACAGAGAGGACGCCGCCCCAGGGGCAGTGGGGCTCCCAGGAACTTCGGGTCCAGAGAACCCTTCTCTGAACGGCCCGCGCAGCAGCCCTGAAGGGTTGTCCGGCTGCTCCACTCTGGAGGCAGTCGGGGGACGTTTTTCGGAGCACCTAGCGGCATGGTAGTCCATAACATCAGACCGCTGGGTCCTCCAGATCATAAGTCCCTCCCCGACATTCCACCCGGTCAGTGGGAGGCCGCTTTGGCAGAAATTGGCTATCTGCTAAAGAAAAGAGCCATCCAGCCTGTCCCCCCAGATCGGATCAGGGTTCTACTCCAGGTTCTTTTTAGTGCCAAAAAAGACGGGGGATCTAAGACCAATTTTAGACCTTTCACTCTTGAACCTGGCAGTTCCCAAGGAAAAATTCCGAATGGTTACGTTGCAGTCTATTCTCCCCCTTCTGGGAGAAAACCACCACTGGATGTGCTCCATAGACCTCAAGGATGCGTACTACCATATACTAATGGACAGGCGCTCCAGGAGGTTTCTCCGCTTCCGGCTGGGAGCCAGTCACTACCAATTCCGGGTCCTTCCCTTTGGTCTCACCACAGCCCCCAGGGTGTTCACCAAAGTATTAGCAGTGGTAGCGGCCCACCTGAGGCTTCAGGGGGTGCAGGTCTTTCCTTACCTGGACGACTGGCTTCTCACCGCCCCAACAAGGCATCTACTATTATTGGCGCGAGACTCCTTTCTCCATCTTGCTCCCCGTCTGGGCATCACAATAAATACAGAGAAATCCAACCTAGCACCTACGCAGTTCATAGATTTTATAGGTGCCAGGTTAGACACGAGACGATTAAGAGCCTTCCTCACTGCGGACAGAATTCAGAATCTGCAGCTCCAGGTGCGGGCCATTCTCCACTCCAGCTCAGTTCCGACAGAGTTGGTCCTGAGGGCTCTAGGATCCATGGCAGCAGCGATAGCGCTTCTTCCCCTCGCCAGGTTCAATATGCGCATCCTTCAATGGACACTCCTAGTTCAATGGTCGTATCTTGCTCTTCCTATGCATCATCCCATTGCGATCAGCAAGGCTTGCAAACGGTCCCTCCTGTGGTGGCTTCACTCTCCAGATCTCCACGGAGGCCGCCCCTTTTGTGCTTCTCCCCCTCTCGCCACGGTGACCACGGACGCCTCCCGCCTCGGGTGGGGGGGTGGCATTTTGCAGGCCGGACGGTCCAAGGCACGTGGAACGATTCCGAGACCTTACTGCATATCAACGTTCTAGAGATGAGAGCAGTGCTCTTAGCATTGCTAGCACTTCAGGCCTTTCTTCCTTTGGGAACAATTGCGATTCAGTCGGACAACATGTCTGTTGTCTGGTATATCAACAAGCAGGGAGGAACCAGGTCTTACCCTCTGTCGAAGCCATGAGAGTGTGGGAATGGGCAATCTCCACCAACTGCTTTCTCATAGCAAAGCATATTCCGGGTCGGTCCAACATCCTTGCGGACAAACTGTCGCACCATTCTCACCCCTTACGAGTGGTCTCTCAATACTCAGGTAGCGGAACGCATCTTCGCACGGTGGGGAACTCCTTGTTGCGATCTTTTTGCATCTCCCTCAAACACCAAGTGCGACAGTTTTTTCGCTCTAATACCTCCTCTTGGAGGTACCCCAAGAGACGCTCTGGTGCATGCTTGGCCACCCGGTCTCCTTTATGCTTACCCCCCCTTGCCTCTGATGCTCCAAGTTCTTCAGAAAGCCTCTCGGTTGGGGTGCAGAATGATTCTCATTGCCCCATTTTGGCTTCGACAGATCTGGTTCCCTTTCCTAAGGTCTCACTCAGTGAATCCTCCTTGGATTCTAGATCCCATTCCGGATCTAATATCTCACCCATCCCATCTATCAATCCCGAATCTGGACAACCTGAAGCTGACTGCTTGGCTGCTCCAGTTCCACTCCTGATCAGGACTCCCGGTATTTCGTCCCCAGTTAAGGCCATCCTGGTGGCGGCTCATAAACCATCCACCAGGAAAGTTTACCACAGCAAGTGGAAACTGTTCTCCTTGTGGGCGGAGCGGCAAGATCTAAACCCCTTCACAGTTCCCCTTCCTCTGGTGCTTGACTTCTTAACCACTCTTTTTAATGATGGTGCCAGCAGTTCCACGGTCAAAGTACAACTTGCGGCAATTTCTCATTATCATATTGGTCACGACTCCAGTCCTTTGATGTCTGCCAAATTGTGTAAGATTTTCCTGAAAGGTACTTTTCTTCTCAGGCCCCCTGTAAAGCAAGTGGTTCCTCCTTGGGACCTTTCTTTAGTCCTTCAGGCCTTGACCGCTCCCCCCTTCGAACCGGCGGCGACGGTAGATCTGAAATTTTTATCTTTCAAGACTGCCTTTTTAGTAGCCATTACCTCGGCCAAGAGAGTTTCAGAACTTCAAGCCTTATCGGCCAAGCCTCCTTACTTGGTCTTTCATCCGGACCGTGTATACCTCAGGACCAACCCGTCCTTTCTTCTTAAGGTAGCTTCTGAAGCAAATATTAATCAGTCCATTAACCTCCGTTTTCTTTCTGAAATACCAAAACAAGGGTGAATACAAGCTTCATTCATTAGATGTTCACAGGCAACTTGGATTTTATCTAAACAGTACAGCTGGTCATAGGCAATCCGACCAGTTGTTTATTTCCTTTGCTAAATTTAATTTGGGCAAGCCAATCTCTAAAGTCTCATTATCACGATGGATTTTGCAGTGCATCTTATTGGCTTATCAAGCTTCTGGAAGGCCCGCACCGGAGGGAGTACATGCCCCTTCAACCCGGTCAGTCTCTACCTCGGCGGCCTTTAAGGCTAGGATTCCTCTGGATGATATTTGTTCAGCAGCCACTTGGGCTTCATCTCATACCTTTATTTCCCACTACAAGTTGGATATTACATCTAGGGGTAGAGCATCCTTTGGCTCCGCGGTGCTCCGGAATATCCTTCCATGATGGCCGCCCAAGATTCAGGTAGCTGGGGACTCTTGTCCCACAGGTTGCAGACAAATGAATCTCCTACTTCAGATTTAGAAGTTATGTACTCACCATAACGTTCCATCTGAGTAGGTGTATTCATTTGTCTGCAACCATCCCGCCCTCCTATCCCCCTGGCCTTTTCAGTTTCCTGCATATTATGTGTTACCCTTTTTAGGGTATTCATGCTGTTGGCAAACTCGATCTGAGGTCATGTAGGGAGAGCAGGGCATTATGGGTGAGGGGAGGAGCTGAGAGCTCGGATCCATAGCTGGAAAACCATGCCGGTTCGAATCCGATATCGGATCCATAACCCACAGGTTGCAGACAAATGAATACACCTACTCAGATGGAACGTTATGGTGAGTACATAACTTCTAATTTGTTCCATGCGTATGCAATTGAAAGTATTTTTTCCACTATTTTTGTTTGACTTGGTCACCTGCAGAGGGTTTTATTGTGTGCTTCTGAGATCAAGATTGGGTGTGTAGGGGTGTAATTATGGATGTAAGCGCGGGGCAGCAGCTGGGGCTATTTAGGATGCTGTGTACAATTTTTAATCGATATTTGAAGCATGTGGGGGAGCTCAGGCCATCTTAAGCTTTTCAGGGATATACAGTGGATGTAAAGTGTACACACCCCTGTTAAAATGCAAGGATGTTCTTCGTTCCACATTGCTGCAGTCCTTACTATTGGGTAGTCCGCTGTCCAGTCGGCCCGAATACCAGAGTATATGGCTGACGTCGGTCAGGGCGCATTAGACTGACGTCAGTACGTCAGGGTACTAATGCGCATGACCGACGTCATATCCTCAGTCTTTTTTGCCGCATGGTCCGATGCAGAAGCAGTTTTGCGAGTGCAGGTTGGCGTTCTGAAATATTTCCGAAACCGGAGGTTCAGACCGAATCAGAGTTGGCTAAGTACCCGCTAGAACATTTTGGTTTTTCTTGCCTCAGTATTTAACCGGATGTCAGAAAAAGTGAATAACTGTATTTCTTGTGGGAAACAGATACCTCATAGGGATTACCATACCTTGTGTATACCTTGTTTAGGGCCTGAGCACGACGTTGTTGGATGCCGCTCTTGTGCTAGGTTTAACAAACGCACTATTAAGAGGAGGTTAGACTGTGCCAGGTTAGTGTTTGGGAAGCGTTGTAATTATAAAATGCCGCCGGATGCTCCGGCGCCCGCTTCGGCCCAAGAAGCGCAAGGACAAAACAGCGAAGCCTAGGGTTGATGAACCGCAGTCCTGGACGCCGGTTCTTTAGAAGGCTCAGTGGAGCCAGAGGTATTGCCAGGAGTTTCTTTGGAGTCTCAGGCAGAGACTTTACTGTTACAGGATGTGCCTTCTCAGGAGGTAGGCCAGGCTGAGGGGCTTCTCAGGTAACTGTTCTTCCCTCTCTTCCCAAGGTAGTTAGAGCCTCCTTCTGTTGCCAAAACTTCTTTGAGAGGTAGGCCAAGTTTAGCTTCAGTGGGGCTTCTCCTAGCACTTCAGGTTCTGTGCCTAAGAAACATATGCTTAAAATGGCAGAAGATTTGATTACTATGATTAGAGGTTCTATGCCCTCCTGATAAGAGGCCTAGGGTGGAACCTGAGTTTGAGTGTTTGGAACAGTATTCAGAGGCTTCAGAGTCTTCTGCGGAAGATTTGCAGGAGTTTCCACCTTATTCTGATTCTGATGTGGATGATTCCACTCCTACAGCTTCTCCTCCTGAGGATTTCTCATTTTCAGAGACTCTGCATTCCATGAGAGAACACTTTAAATGGGAAGGCCAAGATTACTCTGATTCCAGGAAAAGGCTTAGGGAATTCTTATTTTACCCCAACATAGGCCCTTAGCTATACCTCCTGTGTTGAATGTGGTGGAAGATGTTTTTGCAGAGGCTTCCTGAACCCTGACTCTTTGCCTCCTGCTCCTGTTAAACCTGATAGGTACTATAGGGTGCCCAAGCTCATAAGTATTTGTTTAAGAGTCCTAGGGCGGATCCAGAAACTGTTTCTCAGGGGCCTAAAGGTGTTAAGGCCTCTGTGGTTAAAAATCCTGTTCCCACTGATAAAGAGGCAAGGGCTTTGGATAGGTGGGGAAAGAAAGTGTATACTTCTTCCACTCTAGCCATGAGAGCGTTGAATTGTCAGTTTCACATGCTAAAATATCAAAATTATCTCCTTTCACAATTGAAATCTAAGGTGGATGCTTTAGCGGAAGGTATTGAGTGTAAATAGTTGCTGGATTTAGTTCATGTGTCTGAACAAGTAGGTAAGCATTCTTTGCAATGTGGTTTTGATGCTGTACAGGCCTCTTCGAGGGTGGCTGCTACTAGTTCTGTTCTTCGCAGGCATGCCTGGTTGAGGGATCAGAATTTAGCTGAGCATGTTAAGACAAGGATTTTGGATGCTCCTTTACAGTCTGATGTGTTGTTTGGTTCGCCTGTGGAAGCAGTTTTAAAGAAAATGGAGGACAAAGCTAAGTCTATGCAAACTGTTAAAGATTTTTGCAGGTGCAGCCACCAAGTTTAGTAGAAATTGGCCTGCTAAGGGGTGGACATATCCTGCTTATGACTCCCAGTCTAGGGGTAGGTCTAGACGTGGTAGGGGCAGAGCTCAAGGTTCTTTAGGCCTAGAACAGGAGCTCACCTGCTCAGACTTCTGGTGAGGGCAGGGGTCAGTCCTTTCGTAAACAGACCCAATGACCGCCTTTTCAGCTGCCAGAAGATTCTCGTCTGGCAGCTCCTTTGGGAGGAAGACTGTCTCTTTTCAAAGAAAATTGGGATTTAATTACTCAAGACAGATGGGTGTTGGATATCATTCACCACGGTTACAGGTTTTATTTCCATACATTGCCCCCTTTCAAAGGCCTGCCAGACGTTCCTCCTCCACAAAGAAAAGAGGCTCACAAGCAAATTTCTCAGTTACTCCAGATGGGGCCATTCAGCCAGTCCCTGTATCAGAAAGGGGCCTAGGATTTTATTCTCGCCTGTTCCTAGTACCAAAGAAGGGGAACACGTGGAGACCAATTTTGGATTTATCTCTCCTCAACACTTATCTGGACATTCCAAAGTTCAAGATGTTGACGTTACAACAGCTTTTACCTCTGCTGGGCAAAGATCACTGGATGGTAACTTTAGATCTCAAGGAGGCTTATCTTCATGTGCCTATAAGGCTAAGTTGCAGGAAGTATCTGCGGTTTCGAGCTGGAAATTCTCATTATCAGTTCTCTGCATTGCCCTTTGGCTTATCTACTGCGCCCAGAGTATTCACAAAGGTTCTGGCTTCAGTGATAGCTTACTTCAGGCTACAAGGAATTCAAATCTATCCTTACTTGGACGACTGCCTGATTCTGGCTCAAGAAAAGGAAGACCTTCTTCAGCATCTGGAATATGTTATAGCAGTGCTAAGATGCCTAGGGTATTCTGTGAACGAAATAAAGTCCAGTCTAGTACCCTCTCAAGACATGTGCTTTCTGGGTGTGAGACTGAATACAGCAGCCCAGATGGCCTTTTTAACCCCGGACAAACAAAAGAGTCTATCACATTACTTCCATCAACTATCTCATCAGTCCGTGCTGACTGCAAGGACAGTCCTTCAAGCATTAGGGTTCATGGCATCTTGTATTCTGGTGCTTCCCAATGCCAAACTGCATATGAGGAAGCTACAATGGTATCTCAAAATGTATGGACACAGCACTGCCAGGATTTGGACACTGTCATTCAAATAATACCTTGCCTTCAAAAGAATTTTTGTGGTGGGCTCAGGAATGTCACCTAAACAAGGGACTCTCTGTGACCCGGCCAGAGGCGAGTCAGATTTTAACGACAGATGCCTCGGACATTGCTTGGGGAGCTCATCTAAATGGAAAGTGGATACAAGACAAGTGGCCTGCCAGACTACAGCATCTACATATCAACATGAAGGAGATGTTAGCAGTCCAGTTTGCATTAATGGCTTTCAAGGAGTTACTTCTTCCAGGGCAGGTGTTGATTCTAACAGACAACACAACTGTCATGTGGTACATCAACAAACAAGGGGAACACATTCTTACCCATTGTGCAGGCAAGCAATGATTTTATGGGAGACTGCGCTCAGCTTGCAACTAACTCTTCAGGCAAGGTTTCTGCCGGAGCACAGAACTCCTTAGCAGATGTGTTAAGCAGACAAATCATGGATCCCCACGAGTGGAAACTGGATCTTCATGTATTTCAAAGGTTGACAGTGTCCTGGGGAACTCCAGACATAGATCTGTTCGCTTCTCCACTAAACCACCAGCTGCCAAAGTTTTGCACAAAGAGGTTACATCACACAGCTTGGAAAGTGGATGCTCTCTTTCAGTTGGGAAAATCTTCATGTGTATGCTTTCCACCTCTTCCTCTTCTTCCAAAGGTGCTTCTAAAGGTCAGACAAGACAAGCCAAGGATGATTTTAATAGCTCCAGATTGGCCTCGCAGCACTGGTACCCATTACTGAGGAGTCTAGTAAAGAAGCCTCCATGGCCTTTACCCTTGATTCCGCACCTGTTGTCTCAGAGAGAAGGCCACCTGCTCAATGTCAAGCTTCTCTCTTCATCTAACAGCATGGCATATTCTGTTTTGAGAGACAGCCGGTCTCAACTTCCTCAACAAGTTTTAAATGTGATTATGGAAGCTAGAAGACCTAGTACAAGGAAAGTGTACGCAGAAAAATGGAACAGATTTTTATTTTGGAGTGCAGCAAGAATTTGGATATTTCTGAGCCTAATTTGAGTGTGGCTCTTCAATATCTTACTGAGTTACTGGACAAAGGTTTGTCCTTCTCTTCCATTAAGATTCATGCTGCAGCAATTTCAGCTCACTATGATTGTGACCCACCATTGTTTTCGCATCCTTTGTTCAAGCAGTTTCTCAGAGGGGCAAAGAATATAAGACCCCCGAGAGCTCCTACTCCTGCTTGGGATCTCAATTTTGTGTTGGAAAAACTTACTCTACAACCTTTGAGCCTGGTACTGCTGATTTGAAATTTTGTCATGGAAGACTGCTTTTTGTTGGCTATTACTTCTGCAAGAAGGGTTTCTGAGTTGCAGGCCCTTATGGCAGTAGAGCCCTTTCTGATTTTCCATAAGGATAGGGTATCATTACGCACTAATCCTTCCTTTATGCCTATGGTGGTTTCTAGTGTGGCTTTAAACCAAACTATTCATTTGCCCACTTTCTATGCAGATCCCCAAAATAAAGGGGAAAAGATTTTGCACACTTTAGATGTACATAGGCAGTTGCTATTATTTAAGCAGGACTAAGGACTTCAGGCAGTCTCAGCAGTTGTTTGTTTCTTTTGCTTTGAGTTCTCAGGGCAAGCCTGTGTCTAAGCAAACTATTTCTAAGTGGATTGGGTTTTGCATTTCATTTTGTTATTCCCATCATGGCAAGGAGATTCCAGCTGGGATTAGGCCTCATTCCACTAGGGCTACTGCCACTTCAACAGCATTTCTAAGGGGTGGCAACTAAGGATATTTTGGAGGCAGCTACATGGAGTTCAGTGCATACTTTCTCTAAGCATTATCACCTTCCTCTCTACTCTAAGTCTAGGGCTGGTTTTGCCACAGCTATTTTGCAAGGCATGTTGTCAGCTCCTGCTTCTTTATGATTTGCCAGCCTCCCTTACCTCTGCTTTGGGATTCTACCCAATAGTAGGACTGCAGCAATGTGGAACTAAGAACATAGTACAGTTTTGTACCTACCATAAATGTAGATGTTCGAGGATCCACATTGCTGCAGTCCAATTACCTCCCTCCTTCCCCTCTGTGTTTAGGGGTGGTTGTGTAGGTGAGGTTATATGTTGATATTTTTGTATATATTTCTTTATATATTGTACATATTTTTGGTGCAGGTATTTTGGGCCTTGTTTTTTTAGGGTCTTCTGACATCTGGGGCAAGAAAAGACTGAGGATATGACGTCGGTCATGCGCATTAGTACCCTGACGTACTGACGTCAGTCTAATGCGCCCTGACCGACGTCAGCCATATACTCTGGTATTCGGGCCGGCTGGACAGCGGACTACCCAATAGTAAGGACTGCAGCAATGTGGATCCTCGAACATCTACATTTATGGTAGGTACAAAACTGTACTTTTTTGTGATATAAAGAGAGACTACAATAAATAATTTCAAAACTTTTCCCCCCTTTAATGTGACCTATAACCTGTACAATTCAATTGAAAAACAAATCTGTTAGGGAAAAAATATAAAAAAAAAAAACTTACAATAAACTGGTTGCATAAGTGTGCACACCCTTAAACTAATACTTTGTCGAAGCACCTTTTGATTTAATTACAGAATTCAGCCTTCTTGGGTAGGATTCTACCAGCGTAGCACAACTTGACTTGCCAATATTTGCCCACTCTTCCTTGCAAAAACACCAAGTCTGTCAGATTGCGAGGGCACCTTTTGTGCACAGCCCTATTCATGTCACACCCACAGATTTTCTATTGGATTTAGGCCTGGCCTCTGGCTGGGCCATTCCAAAACTTTAATTTTCTTCTGGTGAAGCCATTCTTTTGTTGATTTGGATATATGCTCGGGGTTATTGTCGTTCTGAAAGGTGAAATTCCTCTTCATCTTCAGTTTTTAAGCAGACGCTTTAAGGTTTTGGGTCAAAAGTGACTGGTATTTGGAAATGTTCATAATTCCCTCCACCTTGACTAAAGCCCCAGTTCCAGCTGAAGAAGAGCAATCCAAAAGCACGACATTGCCACCACCATGCTTCACTGTGGAGATGGTGTTCATTTGGTGATGCAAGTGTTTTTTCGCCAAACGTATCTTTTGAATTGTGGCCAAAAAGTTCAACGTTGGTCTCAGACCGTAACACATGTTCCCACATGCTTTTGGGAGACTTGCTGTATTTTGCAAATTTTTGCCGGGTCTGGATGTTTTTCTGTGTAAGAAAAGGCTTCATTCTTGCAACCTTACTCCATAGTCCAGACATATGGAGAGTACAGGATATCGTCGCATGTAGTACACAGCCAGTACTTTCCAGAAGTTCCTACAGCTCCTTCACTGTTGCTGTAGGTCTCTTGGTAGCCTCCCTGACCAGTTTTTCTCATCTTTTCATCAATTTTGGAGGGAAGTACATTTTTTTGCAATGTCACTGTTGTCCCATATTTTCTTCACTTTTTGATTGTCTTCACTGTTTTCCATGGTATATCCAATCCTGTGGAATGTTTTTTTGTACCCTTCTCCTGATTGGTACCTTCCAACAATGAAATCTCTTTGATGCTTTGTTAGATGTTTGTGTTTCACTGTTGCAGTCATTACACTTGGGTTATCCTGCTGGCAGGCTACCCGCAGTCTGCCTGAATTCCAAAGTGTAGGTCCGGCGTCGGTTGCTGTCGCCTCTTCCCTGACGTCAGTGCGCCAGGGGTATAAAAGATGCAGCCAACGCCATTTTCTTTAGTCTTTCTTGCCGCGCGGTGCCCAGAAGCTAAAGCAGTTTGCAGGTGCCGGTCGGCCGACTCCTGAGATTTTTCAGAGACTAATTTCAGATCTGAAGTCTTCATTAAAGCTAAGTACCCCGTTGGGGAAACTTTTTTCTTGCTCCAGACAGATGTCAGAAAAAGTTAACAATTGTATTTCTTGTGGGAAGCAAATACCTCAAGGATTTTCACTCTTACTGTATTCCTTGACTAGGCCCTGATCACAATGTTGCTAGCTGTCTGTTTTGTGCTAGATGTAACCAACACACTATTAAGCATCCGTACGATTTTGCTTTTCGTTACTTTGGCCGAAGATTCAATTATATAATGCCGTCGGGACTACCGACGACCGGAGTTTCTAAAAAGCGCAAGGAAAAAGAAAGGCGTCCAAGGTCCAAAACTGACGAGGCTTAAGCCAGTCTCGCAGGTTCACCGGTACTCAGTGATGCACTTTCGCAGCCCCTGACTCCCGCTACCTCTGGGCCACAGGCCGCTGACTACTCCCACATGGAGCCAGCTAGGCCTCTGGATACTCAAGGTATTGGACACTTAAAAACTATTCCCTCAGATGGGTCCGGAGCCGCTGAGCAGGCATCTGCTTCTGAGGGTGCTTTCAGACCTACGCATTTATATGTAAAGCCTACTTTAGCTTCCAAAGCAAAGACTAAAGCAGCTCTAAAGACAAACAAAGTGCAGCATTCTCCTGGACAGACTTCAATGTTTAAAAAGATGCTCAAAATGGCCGGAGACCTATTTACATTGATCAGGGATTCCCATCCCCCTCCTGACAAGAGGCCTAGGCAAGAGACAGAATATGAATCTTCAGATCAGGTTTCTGTTTCCTGTGATTCCTTCTCTGAACAGGAATACTCTCTTCCTCCTTATGAGGATTCTGATGCTGAAGAATCTATCCCTTCAGCATCCCCGCCTGAGGACTATTCTTTTGGGGAAACCCTGCATACCATGAGGGAGCACTTCTATTGGGAAAGCCAAGACTATTCAGAATCTAAGAAAAGGCTTAGAGATTTTCTTTTACCACCTCAACACAGACCTCTGGCTATTCCTCCTGTGTTAGACATTGTAGATATATTTTCAGAATCCGGCCTTTCTCCTGGTTCTTTACCCCATGCCCCTGTTAAATCAGATACTACAGGGTTCCAGATTCACATAAATTCCTTTATAAAAACCCTACTGCTGACCCAGGAACTATTTCTCAGGGTCCCAAAGAGGTCAAGGCTTCTACTGCAAAAAACCCTATCCCCTCTGACAGGGATTCAAGGGCGCTAGGCAGATGGGGAAAAAAAGGTTTACACTTCTGCTACTTTGGCTGTGAGGGCTTCAAACTTTCAATTTCATATGCTTAAATATCAGCAATACTTATTGTCACTGCTAAAACAGAAAATGTCAAATGCTGTGCAGAAAATAAGGAAATGCAGGATTTATTGCACGTTACTGAACAAGTGGGAAAGCATACATTGCAATGTGGTTTTGATTCTTAGGAGGCCTTTTGCAGGGCCGCAGTTACGGATTCTGTCATGAGGCATACTTAGTTAAAGGAACAGAATCTGCCTGATCAAGTTAAAGCAAAATTACTAGATGCTCCATTACAGCATGATAATTTATTTGGTGTTTAAGCAGAGGAGGTGTTGAAAAAAAATAGAGGACTAAGTGAAATCTATGCAAACAGTAAAGGATTTCTTACAGGTACAGCCACCCAGATTTAGCAGGAACTGGCCTACAAAGAATTGGTCCTTTCCAATGTCAGACAGGCCACAAAGAGGCAGATACAGACGCCCCAGAGGCAGATCCCAGCTCCAGGGCTCATACAGGCCTAAACAGTGGGACGCTTCTACCTCCAAAAGTGGAAGACAAATCACAGCCATACAGGACAGTCCCAATGACTTCCCTGCGCCAGCACCAAGCACTTATCTTTTGTCAGCCTTCTTAGGGGGAAAGCTAGGACTTTTTTCTTCAAATTGACACATGATCACCCAGGACAAATGGGTCTTGAATATAGTGCCCCAGGGCTACAGGTTCCACTTTCATACCCTGCCAAGGGCGAAAGGTATGCCAGACCTGCCACACAATCAGTGGGCAGAGGCCCAAAAACAAGTTTCATCCCTCATGGACATGAGGGCCATTCAGCGAGTACCACAGCAAGAGCAGGGCAAGGATTTTACTAAAGACTTTTCTTGGTACCCAGAAAGGACAAGGCCTGGAGACCAATACTGGACCTGTCTATTCTAAATACATTTCTGGACGTTCCAAAATTCAAAATGTTAACTCTGCAGCAGCTTCTGCCCATGCTGGGCAAGAACGCTTGGCTTGTAACTTTGGACCTAAAAGAGGCGTACCTGCATGTGCCAATCAGTCTTGCAGAAGATACCTCAGATTCATTGCTGGCTCAATGCACTACCAATTCTCTGCACTGCCCTTTGGCTTAACTACTGAACCCGGGGTCTTCACAGAATGCCTGGCACCAGTAATTGCATTTTGCAGACAGAGGAATTCAAATGTATCCTTACTTGTCCGATTGCCTTATTCAAGCAGAGAACATGGACATTCTACTAAAGCATTTGGCATTTGTAAAAAGATTAATTTGCTTAGGGTACACAGTAAACGAAAAGAAATCAAAACTATTACCCTCAAGATAATATTCCTGGGTGCAAACATAAATACAACTGCCCAGATGGCCTATCTCACTCCAGACAAGCAAGGGCAACTGACTTCTTACTTCAAAGTGTTGGCAACAGTGACCCAGTTAACTGCAAGGAAAATTCTGCAGGCTTTGGGCTTCATGGCATCCTGCATTCTGCTAATTCCATATGCCAGACTGCATATGAGGAAACTACAATGGTATCTAAAAAGTGTTGTGACTCAACATTGTCACAGTCTGGAAACATTAATTACCCCTCATTCCTTGCCTGCAACAGGAGTTTTGGTGGTGGGCACAGGCCTGTCCCCACAACAAGGGACAGCTATTCACCCTACCCACAGCCAGGCGGACAATAACAGATGCATCCGATTATGCCTGGGGGGCACACAGCAGGAAAATGTATTTAGGGCTCATGGCCCACAAGCCAAATGCATCTTCATATCAGTCAAAAAGATGCTAGCAGTTCAAAATGCCTTGACTGCTTTCAAGGATCTACTTTATCCAGGACAACTACTGATCAGGACGGACAATACTACAGTCATGTGGTACATAAGCAGGGCGACACACATTCCTACCCCCTCTGCAGACAAGCCATGACCTTGTGGGACACAGCATTGCCTTTTCAAGTACAGCTGCAAGCACAATTCCTGCCAGGAAAGAAAAATACTCTGGCAGACGAACTAAGCAGTAACCTCATGGATCCCCATGAGTGGAAACTGGATCCACAAGTCTTCAGCATGATGACAAAGAAATGGGGATGCCCAGACAGATCTAGTTGCCTCCCCTCACAACTGCCAACTACAGAGATTCTGCACAAGGACTTATCACAAGCAAGCATTGAAAGTGGACACTCTATCATTCAGCCGGAAAAACCTAACAGTATATGCCTTTCCTCCTCTGCCTCTCCTCCCCAAGGTACTCCTAAAGGTCAGACAAGAGAAGCCAAAAATGATTGATTCCTCCAGACTGGCCCCACCAGCACTGGTACCCAATCCTAAAGAGCTTGTCTCAGGACCCAGCCTGGACATTCTCTAATTCCTTACTTACTGACTTAACGACACAATCAGATTTTGCACAGCCAACTCAGAACCCTAAATCTGGCAGCATGGCGGATAATGTAGCCATTCAGAACACACTTCACTCTAAAGCAGTTATGGATGTTATTTTGGAGGCCAGGAGGCCCAGTACCAGGAAATCTTATGCAGAAAAATGGAAAAGATTCTGTGCTTGGAACCATGCACAAGGAATTGACACTTTTTCACCAAATATTCCTCAGATTTTACAATACCTAACTGAGATGCTGGACAAAGGCCTATCTTTTTCATCAATTAAAATCCATGCCTCTTCCATTTCAGCTCATTTTAATACAGAACCATCAATTTTTTCACATCCGTTGCTAAGGCAGTACCTCAGAGGGGCCAAAAACATAAGACCCCCCAAGGAGAGCACCAATACCTGCATCGGACCTTAATTATGTCTTGGAAAAACTCACACTACCGCCTTTTGAGCCAGCCAGTTCAGCTGAAATAAAGTTCTTATCTTGGAAAACAGCTCTGCTCCTAGCAATAACCTCTGCAAGAGGAGTCTGAGTTACAGGCACTCATGGCTGTGGAACCTTTTATTATCTTCCATCCAGACAGGGTTTCTCTGAGGTCTAACCCCACTTTTATGCCTAAGGGTAGTGTCCAGTGTGGCCCTTAACCAAACCATTCATTTGACTACTTTTTATCCAAACCCACAGAATAAGGGTGAGACTCTCCTGCATTCTTTGGACATACACAGACAGCTACGCTTCTACTTGGACAGAACTAAAGCTTTCAGAAAGACTGAGCAATTCTTACTAGCATATGTTGCGGGAACACAAGGAAAGGCTATCTCAAAGCAGACTATTTCAAAATGGATAGGCCACTGTATTCATTTCTGCTATTCACAGCATGGCAAATCAGTGCCTAAGGGAGTTGGGCCACATTCAACCAGAGCAGCAGCCTTTCTCAGAGGAGTTCTAACCAGGGACATTTTAGAGGCTACAACCTGGAGCTCAGTGCACACTTTTACCAAGCACTACCACTTATCTCTCTACTCTAAATCCAGAGCAGGCTTTGCCACTGCAGTTCTGCAGGGCCTTATAGCCTCTCCGAATCCTATTTAGACCCAGCTACCCAGTCTCAGCTTTGGGATTCAACCCAAGTGTAATGACTGCAACAGTGAAACATGAACCTAGTACAGTTGTGTACCTGTCAAGAGTGTATTCACTGTTGCAGTCCAGGTTACCCACCCACCATCCCCCTTTTTCTTTCCTGCGACTTATCTGTACTTTTCTATCGTATACAACCTGTGTGGTGTATTTGCTTGTAGAGGAAGGAAATATTTATTTTACTGCATGCATACTTATTGGTATAATTTTTAGCCTTCCTATTTGGGGGCACCTGACATCTGGGGCAAGAAAAACTGAAGAAAATGGCGTCTGCTGCATCTTTTATACCCCCGGCGCACTAACGTCAGGGAAGAAGCGATAGCAACCGACGCCGGACCTAGACTTTGGAATTCAGGCCGACTGCGGGTAGCCTACCAGCAGGATAACCCAAGTGCAATGACTGCAGCAGTGAATACACTCGAACATCTACATTTATGGTAGGTACACAACTGTACTTTCTCTGAACCATGGCTTTTGCTGTAGCAAGCAACCGAGTTAGGAAAATTCTACTAGGACAGCTAAACTTTATTTTGGGATAATCTGTCTCTAATTGATGGCAGGTGTGTACCCCAGAAGGCTGAATGCTATAATTAAATCAAAAGGTGCTTCAACGAAGTATTAGTTTTATGTGTGTGTGCACCCAACAAAGTATTAGTTTAATGGTGTGCACACTTAAGCAACCACCGTATTGTACGTTTATTTTTCATATTTTTCCCCCAGCAGATTTGTTTTTCAATTGAGTTGTACAGGTTATAGGTCACATTGAAGGTGGGAAAAGTTTTGAATTTATTTGTTATGGTCTCATTTTTTTTATATCGCAAAAATCTGGCATTTTAACAGGGGTGTGTACACTTTTTATATACACTATACAGTGATGGGATTTGTAGCTACTACTGGCTGCAAATCTTGTTATCTTGTTTTAAGTACTTTCTAGTTTGGTTGAGATTATTTTTGGAGGTTAGTAAGTATGGGGAGCAACATACGTCCAGGATGGTAGAACAAATGTTTGAGCCAGTATAGGTCTAGATTTTTTAGGTATATATTTGTTGTTTGTAGAAGACATAGTTTTTGATTGGACTGAAACAGTTTTAAGATATGTAGGTTAAATTTTAATTGGTCATTTATAGTAATGCCAAGCAATTTGGTGGTTGAGTCGGCGGTGATAATTGTATTATCAAGGATGAGATGATGAAGTTGTCTTTAGCTGGATTGAGTTTTTTTGGAAGGAAAAGGAGAAGCTTGCTCTTGGAGTTGAGAAGCTGGTTTTCAGTTAGGTATTCTACTAGGGTGTAGATTTTTGTAACCGTGTGGAGATTTTGTATATTGTCGGAGGTGTTAATCGCGGAATTGTCTGTGTACTATAGTAAGATTGCGGGCAGGAGCCATGGAGGTTATTTGTAAATGTATTAAAAAGTAGGGGGCCCAGGATAGAACCCTGGGGAACCCCGGTCTTAAGACTGAAAGGGGAGAAGATGTTTGCCATCTGACGTACTGATATCTGAGAGGTAGCTGTTAAACCATGAAGGAGGTAGTGGAGGTAGTTGTAGGTTGAAAAGTTTTTGTTTAGGAGGATGGGATGGGAAACTGTACTAAATGCTTTGGATAGGTCAAAAATAGAGCTAATAAGAGTTTCTGTGGCTTGGGCAATGTTATGTTAAAGGTAGGAGGGCAGTTGTAATGTGCGAGGGTCGGAAACCGTGCTGTGTGGGTGTAATTAGGCTTGCCTGTAAGGGATGATTTAGTATTTGTGTGTACATTTTCCAGTGTGTCCTGGATAATGGGGATAATATGGCAGTAGGCCTGTAATCTGAGGACTCTGTAGAATTTCCTCCCTTGTGGGGGGGGTGTATTATGAAGAATGTTTCCAGATATCTGGTACTGTTTTTCTTGGACAGATCCATTGATATGTATAGGTACAGGGTATGTTATGGATTTGGCTGCATATTTGAGAAATAATGGAGGGAGTTTGTCTGCTTATGGGAAACAGGGTTTGAGTTTAAGAAGTGATTTGATGAAGGACATTGCTACGGTTGCTAGGGAGAATGATGGAAGAGACGAGGTGGGAGGTGAAGTCTATATCAAGAGTTTCTGGTTTAGTAAGCTTTTCTATTTCGATGAAAGTTAAGTAGGCTTGCAGTTTCATTAGAAGGTTTGATAGGGAAGGGGTTTGATGAAGAGGGGCTTCCCTGGAGATAGCAGTTGAGTCCCAGGATTTCTTCGGGTTGGAATGCGAGTTACTATTTATTTTTTTGTCTAGTAGGACCTGCTTTTTTGTTTGGTTGCGAAGCTGTTTATAGAAGTTCAGGTGGAAAGTTGAGTTATTTTTTTCCATGTTGTCCAGGCACTTCTGTCTTTTGGCAGGTTGCCCTCAGTCGGCCTGATTAACAAAGTATTGGGTCCTGCGTCATTTATTGAAAAAAAATTTTGAGGCTTGTGATTGTAATGAGTTATTTGAGGCAGTTGGAAAGTGGGGTGCTGTATAAGTGTAAGAGTGCTGTTGGCAAGTGCCTGGGTTGGGATGACTCACCAGATGAGTAGTGTTGTGCTTTTTAGTATTTGTATGAAGAAATACTTGCACAGGAACTGACGTTTTGTTTTGATGGGAGGTTTGGATTTGGTATGTATAGTACTTTCAACTTGTGAAATAATGGTATGGTTAAATGAGAGAGGGGACAATAGGGGTGGAGTAGTTATTTGTGGGGTGGAGTAGTTATTTGTATGGTGGGTAGTAGGGTAAGAGTGTGGGAGTTGGAGTGGTAAGCAGGTGAGGAGTGTGGTAAGTGGTTAGAGCAGAGAAAATTAGAAATAGGATGGAGAGAAATAGGGTTTTGATTGGGTAACAATTTAAAGTTAGAAGAAATTAGGAATTTAACTGAAGGAGTTTTTTAAAGTGAGTGACTAAGAGTTAAAACCAGGTAGGGATTAGTTGAAGTGGGGAGTGAGTGTTGGTTAATGATATCGGGTATGAGGAGAGGGATGTTTATTGATTAGTGCTGTGGGGCAAAACAGGTTTAGCTGTAAAGGAAATGTCAGGGGTAGGTGGAAATGGGGGTAGTGTAGGGGAGTGGAGTGAGCCCGAGTGCAGCGAGGGCGAACGGCGCGGGATGAGCCAGATAAACTGTACCAAGCCAGCTTCCAGGAAATCCAAGCTCAGTCAATTCCACGTCAGTGTATCGCTGTATCTTTCTAATAACTAGATATCTTGTACTACTAATATAGTACAGTGTGATGTAAAGGACCACCACTTCTGTGGAGAAAAACAATACAAGTACTGGCAGCAGGTACCTAGGTAAACCTTTTCCAAGAGAAGGAAAGTAGTTTTAAGTAATTGACCTAGGAGTACAATGGGAAGAGAAAAAAGTGTTTGGGGGGAGGGGTTAGTGTGCACACTTACAGTAAAAAGGCTATAGCAAAATGTCCTTAGTTTAGAGGCCAGATTAAAATACAAACACTTAACATACAGTAGTTTAGCTGAAAGCACTTCAGCATTCCACAGACGCAGGGAACCAGACAGCCTGTAATTTATTACACATGGAATAAAACTTGAACCAGGATAACCATACCATGTATTTAAACTCAATAGAAACACTAACCGTCCAACTCAGTAGCATTTTCATGGCTGACTATAATTGCTCCACTATTAACTGGGAATCCTGAGGCACCAAGCATGCATGAACAGAGATTCCTGGATTTTGTAAACGCAAACTCCCTGGACCAAACGGTACACCAACCAGGGGTGCAGCCATATTGTATCTGGTCCTCACCAATATGGAGACTGCTACACACCCCATATTGTAATGCCTTCTCTGGTAAGGTTAGACCACAAAATGGTCTCCTTTTGAAGTAAAAATAAAACCTGGACTCCCAGGTAAAACTGGAATATTTAAGAACTATTCTAAAGCTTAACCACCTGCTATTAATTTATAATCTGGCAAAATGTCAAGTCCCCATATACCCTGAGAACACTACTGCCTATGCATAACTGCTTACAAATACCCTGTGCAAGCGTGTTAATAGCTGCGTAGAGGCAGCTGAACCCACCAGGAAGAAGTACAGAACTAACCAAAAAAAAAAGCCACCAAGGTGTAATCACAAAATCAATTGGCTGTATAATAGGGAGGAAGAAAATCATGGCAAAAATTAGGTGGTGCAGCACCAAGAAGGATAAAAGCACTCATAAAACTTAATACTGCTCATGGGACATACAGTTTACCAAACCAAATTTGAGGTAAATTTGGCCTCCCAGGCCAAGGTTAACCATAACGCATTCTTTAGCTATGTCCGCAACCTCAAAAACAATACACAGTTGTGTGCAGAGCTCATTGTAAAATGAAGCTACCTATACTGAGCCAGAAGATATAGCAAACCTCCTGGCTGATAAATTCAACTCCTTTTACCCCTCTTCCCCCCTCAACCTTCCCTCTGGAAATATAGTTTCATAGGTGTGTACTAGGCTAATGGCCCTGGAGCCTTTACAAACCTAGTCCGTACAAGTGCTCTGGCATCGTGCAGCTCGACGTTGGTTCCCAGTGCCTGTCAAGTAGAGCCAGTGGAGTGATTCCCAGGGTGAACTTTCTATTTCCCACCCACTCATCAAGATCCCTACTGAAGAGGGCCGGTGAGGTGCTCTGCTTGACATTTATGAGAAGTCTATTCCAGAGCATGGGAAGTGTCTGGTTTATGAACCTTTCCCTCCAGCATGTTCTATTGATCGTCGTAATGAGGTTGAGGGTTCATGGATTCATCAAATATAACTCCCCCTTACTGTCAGTAGGGAACAGGTACTTAATGCTGTCTCTAAGACCAAGAACACTGCATCAGTGGGCTGAGTCAATATCCCTGTTTGCCTTCTAAATAGCATGAAACACGACCTATCACAGCCCCTGAAATTGCTGTTTAACTATACCCTTCAAACAGGCTTTGCGCCTCATGAGTAGAGAAAGGTAGCAATTATCCCTCTGCTCAGAGGTGGGCCATCCACAGACCCTGGAAACTACAGACCCATAAGTCTTACTAGTCTTGTATGTAAAGCAATGGAAAGAATTATCCTGGACATAATCAATAGAAATACAGTAAACGTCCAGATACTAGACCTAACTTGGTTATGTTTAGTCAAGGGCAGATCATACTTGGTGGACTTCTTTGAGATGTTCACCAAAGCAATGGATGAGAGCAAAATCATTAACACTGCCTACCTTGACCCTGGCCAAGGCATTTGACACAGTATGCCACTCTGCCATTGTTGACAAACTCAGGAGGTTAGATATAAACCCGTATGTCACCCAGTGAAAAGCCAACTGGCTCACAGGACCCTGGAAGTTAAAATTGGGGAGTCCACCTCTACAAAGAGGCCAGTTGCAAGTTGAGTCCCTCTGGGATCAGTCCTTGGACCTCTCTCCTGGCATTTTTTTCAGAAGTCAAGGCCAATGTTTGTGATCTCTGGCTGACTAAATTTGCAGATTGCAAATTAGGAGCGGTCGCAAATTAGGAGCCGTCATTGAATCTCGCACTGACAAATGTTCTCCAGGGGGGGGGGCTGACAAACTGGTGTCAGTACTGTGGACTTGCAACTAAATGTCGAAGTGCATAATAGTATCCTCCAGGAAGTCATCCATCCCTGTTAACTATCAAATTGAAAATACACCCCTTAGAATTGACCCAGTAGTCTGGGACTTAGGGACACATGTAATCTAGTCTTTGACCGTCACATGTCTGCAGTGGTGAGGAAATCATTCTATGTTGTGCAACTTATAAACAAAGGTTTGGCATCCAAGTCCGGGGACTTCATTTTTCTATTGTATTCGGCATTCATCAGACCTGTCATTGAGTACAGTGCCCTCTTTGGTATGTACCTAACCAGGCATATACAACAGTTTGAACGTCCACAGAGGTTACTCACTAAAAGAATGCAGAGTGCAAGTAAAATATCATATGGAGACTGCTTCAAGGCAGTATGGCTTTATCCTGTCTCTTGCAGGCTTTTGAGGTGAGATCTATGACTGGAATACAGGGCATTGTCAGACCCCATTTTGGTGGACCTCCTGCATATCCAGAAAACACAGTACCAGAATTATCCAATGTCCTTCTGTTCCTGTGTTTACTTAATGTCTCAAGCTAAGTAACCTGTTGCGGAGTTTGCCTTTATTTTGCTTGAGCTTGGTTTGCTGTACATTACTGTTGGCTGATATCAGCTAAGAAGGGTAAATGCCAATGTGGGCGCCAGATTCCGCATACGGATATACATGACAGTTGCGTTTTTCTGCCTTGGCAGAGAGCACAAACATACCGCTTGCCTAATTTGTCAACCATTTGCATTTAAAACTCTCCGAAGCAGTCTGGCCGGCCTTCATCTGTATTTAGAAAACCAGAGACTCATAAAAACTAGTGCTCGGGATGGATCCCGACTTGGCTGCTTCGACGGAACCACCACAGAAAAATAAACCAAGGTTTCCAGGCCTAGTTTCTCTGCCTCTCTGCAGTCGGGCATCCTGTCAACTTCCGATTTAAGAGTTGAGTGATGTCTGATAGAGAGCAGACTACTTCGGCTCCCCTCGAGAAAGCCACTTCGAACGTAACTGCCAGCGCGTCCACAGAGTTAGCTCCGATGTCGGTCCCTACCAATGTCGAGGGGGAACCAGATATCATTGGACGACCGACCAGGTTGCCATTGCCTGAAGCCCCCTACCACTCCCTAGGCCTCGTCTTAAGACAACGACTCTGAAAAGGAAGCAGAAAACAAAACACCAGACTCCACCCTCTGAAGGAGTTCCACACTGGCAATCCTTCACCAGCTCCTTGATGCAGCCCTTCATGGCTCTTTGGCCCACGGCCTCTTTCTCCTCCATTCCAGTGCTCAGCCCTAGGCCTGCCTTAGCCACTTCTCTCCCTCTTTCTACTGCTCATGAAGGGGAAGAACAGAAACCTTGCTGTTCGTCAGATGGGTCTATCTCGTATTCATCTCAAATTGCCTCTCCACTTGAATATTATTCCCAGATTAGGAGTCCATAGAAGGGGACTGTCCAACAGAGGAGATATCACCTTAGGGGAGACTATCACAAAGGAAACAATACTTTAAATGGGATATTTCCTCAATGACAAACTCAAAAGCGATACTTTGAGTTACTCCAAGTGGAATCTCCATCTTCAGCCATCTCACCATTCATTCTTGCCTACCTTGATGCATTCACCTCAGCATCAAAGAACCCAGACTCGCCCACCTTGCCCATAGAAGACCTTGACTGGTTTTATAAAGTTTCAGATAAAAATTCCTGGTAAAACTACTCCTGGCACACCCTTCTCTGATTGCTGTATCCCCTGACAAGCATTCAAGACAGATTCTTTCAGCATCTCTTCTGCCTACTGACAGCAAAAACATGGACAGAGTAGGAAAAAAGGTTTATACCTCTTCCACCCTAGCCTTAAGAGCTATCAACCATCAAACCCATATGATAAAATATGCTTGGGCCTAGTATCACAGGCCTCTACTTTCCTGTCATCCACCCCTAACTGCCCTACCAAAACTGAGATAGCATCAAAACTGTCCCTGGCTTCTCAGGTAGCTAGACATTTTATTAGATGCAGTTATGATGCAGCAGAGGCCTCTGCATGGTCTGCAGCTTCTGCATCAGTCTGCCGCAGATGCTCTTGGCTACGCCTTCAACCCCTACCAGAAGATTTTAAGTCAAAAATCCTAGATGCCCTGCTAGACCACAACCTCCTGTTTGGTAAACGGTCGGCAGACCTCTTCAAAAACCTGCAGAAGACAAGTCAATAGCTTCAAGACATCACGCACCTACTATTGTCCTTCATTACTAAATATTACAGAAATTACCCTGCTAAGACTGTCAGGAGGACCCTCTCCTGTGCTATCCCTTCTTCCAGGCATAGAAGAGGAACCAAGAGGCAGACCACCTTCAGACCAGTTGCCTCACAACCTTCTCATGCAGTCTTTTCATGATAGAAGTGGACCAAACAATGCGTGACTGCCTTGCCCCACCCCCCCTTGTCAGCCCTCCTCTCCCCCTGCCTCCCCATTTGGCAATCCATCACATCAGACCGCTGGGTGCTGGCAATACCAAATGGATATTTCCATTCTTGGAAGGAAAAGTCCCCTCCAAGGGGCATTCCTTTTCCCTCCAAAAATCAACTGCATCTCATTCCTAAGATACTGCAAGACCTTCTGAACTTAGGAACTTTAGAACCTGTTCCTTGGGGACAGGAAAGAGAAGGCTGCTTAAGACGACTTCTGGTCCCCAAAAAAGATGGACCTTAAGAGTCAAATACTAGATCTGTCCTTTCTAAACTATTCCTAAAAGTTCCAGCATTCAGAATGCTATCCTTTCAAACTCTACTCCAACTCTTGCCAGCCCAGGCCTTTATGGCCACACTAGATCTAAAAGAAGCATACCTGCATATCCCCATAAAACCCTCCCACAAAAAATTATTTCGTTTCACTGTGCCCTGCCCTCACTTTCAGTTTACAGCCTTGCCCTTTGGTTTATCTACTGCACCCAACGTATTTACAAAATGCTTAGTGCCAGCTGTAGCCTTTTGCAGAACCACAGGTGTCAAAATCCGTTACCTAGATAAAATCCTCATTCTAGCAGAAACAGAGGACACCCTTCAAATCGGTCTGCGGTTCACCACTTCCCTGCTTCAAAGCCCTGGGTTCACCTTCAATATCCAAAATTCATCCTTATCTCCCCAGGAAGACAAAATCTTTCTGGGCTGCAGGATCAGAACAGACCTGATGCGAGCTTTCCTCCCTCAGTACAAAGTTCTTTCCTTCTCTACCCACTTCCAAATCCTATTACAGGTTCAACAGATATTTGCAAGACAATTCTTGCAAATCCTGGGCTAATGGCAGGGACCATCCCTATCCTGCCTTTAGCCAGAATGCACATGCGAAAACTGCATTGGTACTTAAATGTGTGGTCACACCACCAACATCCTCTAGAGTGCCAAATTACACTCCTGCCCTGCCACAAAGCAGAACTAAGGTGGTGGATTCAACAAATACTACTGAACCCATGCCTTCCATTCCAACCACCCACCCCACCCCAATCCAGCACATGCATACAGATGCATCAGACTTAGGGTGGGGGGCTACCATGAATGGGTTTGTGGTACAATAGACCTGCCACCCTACCCTCCAATAGAAACCTATCAGTGTGAGGGAAATGACTGCATTGCTTCTGGTCCTGAAAGCCTTTCTCCCTATCCTGCAACCAGGCCCCCTTTAAATCTTCACAGACACCACAGTCATGTGGTATCTCAAACAGGGAGGGACAAAGCCTACCTCCTGTGCCAGATAACATTACAAATTTGGGACTTTGCCTCCAGAAACAGTGTAGACCTGCAGGCAACATACATCCCTTCCCAGGACAACAAACAATTGCATATTCCCAGCAGAACATCCTCTCCATCACAAGTGGATGCTAAGCAAGGACATTTTTCTGTATACATTTACACCCGTCCTCATTCAAAAAGTCGTCCTGAAAATCAGGAGAGAAAAAAAAATTTTGCTGGTGACTGCCTTTTGGCTAAGGCAGCACTGGTTCCCACTACTACTTTCCTACTTTCCTTAGCCAAGGCCAATCACCACAAGTTACTCCACAAGGTGGACCTACTTGCACAACAGAAGGGAGCTCTAATTCACCCTCACCAACAGATGTTGGGTGTAACACTCTGGGTGATAAACTTTTAATTCCTTTCAGACACCACTACTCGGAGGACATGGTTTTAGACCTGAGCGAGGCGAGAAAACCCACTACAAGCAGATCCTATTTATCAAAATGTGAGAGTCTTCAACTGATGTCTCCGTAAGGGCAGGGATCCCTGTCAGGCAGATCCCCACCAGTCCTTACTTGAGTGAACTCATTAAGGCTGGTCTTTAGTAGTCTTCAGTGAAAGTCCACCTGTCAGCAATTTTTGCCTGTGTACCATTAGAACCCCCTGTACTACCCAGGCTAGATGTTAAATTATTCCTAAAAGGGGTCTTGCACATCAGACCACCACGAAAGCCTGTCTCACCCTCCTGTGACCTAAACTAGCTGGGGGGGGGGGTCATACACTCACGGGGGGCGTACCTGCTGGGGTGGGACTTGTGCATTCGCTGGTAAGAAGTCAAAGAACTCAATTAAATATGGTTATGCTGCTGTTGCAGTGTCCATGGAACCAGCTTTGCGTTGTGTAATTAGACCTATGTGGGTTAAGGCTCCATCCCCTGCTGGAGGATATTGGAAAAGAGTGGTAATCCAGAGAGCTCGAGTAAAGTCTGGTATCACACCTCTGACCCAGAGGGTGATGGAGCTAACAAGAAATGGAGTGTAAAGGATTAGTCCAGAAAAAATCACTTTAGCTAACAGATCTAGGAGATGCACGGTCTCTGATACCTTCCCTGTGGGAGGATTAAAGACACTTTATTGAAGTTTCCAGTACTTTATTCAGTTAAGGTAGATAAATGAGTGTTCTTGTTCTAATATATTGCATTCAACAGGTCAGTTATTTAAAGGCAGTTGCATACAGTGGTGGGAGGCTCCATGGGAGCTGATTGGAGGAATATCTTGGAGATAGAAAAACAAGGAGCCAGTCCCAAAGCTTATACGTTAGTCCCTTTGAATATTCCTGAAAGACCTGTTAGGGTTTACCAGATCAGCAGCCAGTGGAACCTCTGTTACAAGGTTTAATTTCTATTTTTAACTTCTAAAAATATGGTAACACACTAAGTTACAACTGTAGATCTGTATTTAAGGAAGTACTTCCGACTGAGCTTCATCAGGTCCATCTGATAGTGGGGTTACACTTTTATAATTGAAAACACGTGTTTTTACTAGGCTATCACCACACTTGGTCTGTTTTATAATGCATGTAAAATGAGAGGATACGTCTCCATCAGTGGGACTCATATTCCTTGGAGCCAAGTATGAAAGCTTTATTACAGAACTTATTCCAGTCTATCACACGTAATATGCGAGGGGCTCATCTCTCTGACATATAATATGAAAGGCTAATATTCTCTTACACAGCTACTGTATTCAAGCTACAATAGAGATATATGAAAAGGGCAGGAATGTATTACCATGAAAGACAGAAATTGTAGTAGGTTTATTGGACCTACCCCTTAAGAACATCATGTTCAACAAGTTTTATAAGCAGACTACTGGAGTAGCTTTTGGGACAGTCATGGCCCCCAAGCCTGGCCAGTGTTGCTATGGGAAAATTGGAGAAGGCAGTGTACCAAAAACGCCTTATTTTGCATCGATGAAATGCTATCTCCATTTTATTGATGTTATCCTCTGGGAGGGGGACAAAGTTGGTGAATGACTTTTAGCACCACATCAGTAATTCCACAAGCCGCCTGTGATTCACAGCCTGTCACAACTAGGTTAACATTTTAGACAACCATATCTGAGGATAATGAAAACAAATGCCTGTCCAAGCGTTTGTTCAGAAAACCAGCTAGGGTCAATATGCAGCTGTACAGTAAAAGCATGCATCCCCAGATCACAGAGAAATATTGGAAGATTTCAGCAGATGAGAATTGCATGAGTCTTCAAAGAGGTTAGAGATTTAATCACAAATCTAATCAGCCTGCAGAAAGACTTTCTGGCTAGGAGGCACAGTAGACTACTAAATTCCATCCTTGGCCCCATCAGAACTTTAGAGATGCAGACAATCCTATTTTGAGGGACCCCTCTGGGAGACTCTGAAGGCTCAATGGAAACCAACACCAGGATCCACAAGAGGACAAAAGAAAAAGCATGGCACAACTGGGTAATTACAGACAATAAACTGGAAAAACTTCTAAGACCTCATCCTTGCTTCGTGTTTGAGAGCCAGAAACATTGGGGACTGAGTAGAGTGCAAATTCAGACCGGAGGAAGACAGTAGAGGAACTTACCTCTGTAGCCCACCCCTTTTCACTTACCTGCAGTTACGTGAGCAACAAGGACGACTAGTTTATCCAGTACTCTGCAGAAAAATCAACAGCACTTGTTCTGGTAATTGCACTACTGCTTTTGTGATATACTGTGCATAGTGTAATGGCTGCAGTTTTTACATGGGGAAAACTGAAAAAATTCAAAATCAAGGAAGCACACCACCTGTCTGACATTAGACTCCATATGCTCGGAAACCAACTAACGAAGCATTGCTGTGATTTCCCAGACCATGGAGGTTTCCACTTCCACTATGGGCTCACTCCAAGGAAACAACCTTTGAAAAAATGGAGTTAAGCTGGCCGATCAGGTTGGGTGCCAACCCATCGCCCTTGTCTAAACTCGAGCATTTTCAAAGTGTGCTTGCACTCAGGAAACTAAACCGTATATCTTGCAGCTAAAACACCTAACCCAGGATTTGGACATTAATTAACCGTAATTGTTGCTGTTGATGTTCAAGTCAGTCAAGTAATTACATATGTAAGTCAGTACATCTACAGTAGTATGGTTTATCTGGTGAACTAGTGACATGGAAAACGAGCCTCCTTTATTCCCCTTGTGTGTGTGATTTCAAAATGTATACAAATTTTAAAATAACTGGCATGGGTTTAAATGTGTTTTTTACCTCATGATGTGCTCAAACCTAAACAGCAACTTTCAGTTATTTGAATTTTTTTTGTTTGCTGTTGCTGATTTGACACTTTGGTGCTAAGAGTGAGAAAAGGTGGCCAAATTCTAGCCTTCCAGTTTGACAGCCCACCTCCCTACCGAGTACATCAGCCTCTTACATCATCTAACCCCATCCTGGGTCCAGTGGCACCACCTCCTCTCAGGAGATTGGTTAACCACCCTTCCACCTGATCCCTCGCATTTTCTAGCCGTTTGTCTAGCCCGCTTTTGCACTAACTTTACCACCTGGAAACTGGAGAGAGGAAGACTTTGAACCAAAGAGCCCTCATTAATTCCTAGACTTTGGGAGAAGTTTGACAGTGAAGACCCTATGAGACTGGAGTGCCTTAAAACTGCTATGAGACTGGCAGCAGTCTACCTTTCACTGCAGCTACCCCACAAAGTAGGTATAGATACTGTAGCCACTGGGCCTGCATTTAACAACATTTCTGTAATCTGGAGTACAATGAAAATTGTTCCAGGCAGCATTCCACACTGCTGTATTATTTACACCCTAGGCACACTTTGCCTATGCTCAAAAGAGGTCTGAGTTACGTTCAAGTGTTTGTATAATCTGCAGTACACTTGCTGGATTTTTATACCCTGGGTGCAGAAAGTTGCACACAAGGTTCTGAGGTCTGACTTTATTCACTTTTTTCTTCTACTTGTGCACATCCACGAGTTCTGTACAAAAAAGAGAGCACCATGACTTGTTTTCCACTTTATGCTGTTTCTCAGGATGCATGTACTGAATCACCTAGGGTAGCTTTAAATTACTACCTCCCTAGCTCATAAAAAGGTCGGTCTTTATCAAGAAGAACCGGGACTGGTCACATTAATCATATACATGAATCCACTGGGAAACCCTTTTGTTCAAGAGAATATTAGCCTTTTATATTGTATGTCAGGAGATGAGCACCATAAAAGTGGTCACACTGTCTTTTATATTCCGTGTGATAGACTAAAAAAAGTAATGTAATAAAGCTTTCATATTTGGCTTCAAGGAATATGAGCCCCATTGATAGACACAGACTCTCATTTACATGTTACAAAATAGACTATAAAGGCTTCAGTGATCAAAGTGTAAACCACTCTTTTAGATGGACCTGATGAAGTTCAGGTGAAAGTGTTTTTAAATATCGTTATATAGTTGTAGCTCATAGTGTGCTGTCATGCTTTGAAGTTAAAAGTAAAAATTAAATATTTTAACTAACAAGGAGATTCTACAGGCTGCTGATCTGGCAAGCCCTAACAGGTCTTTCAGGGATATTAAAGTAAGGGACTTAACCTCTAAGCTTTAAGATTTACTTCTTGTTTTTCCATCTCCCAGATTTTCCTGTAATCGGCTCCTATGGACCCACCTGCCGCTATCCAGGACTGCCTTTAAATAACTGACTTGTTGAATGTAATGCATTAGAACAAGGATACACTCCTCCATCTTACCTGCTTAACTGAACAAACTACTGGAAACTTCAACAAGGTGTCTCTATTCTTCCCACAGGGAGGGTATCCGAGAGTGTGCTAGATCTGCTAGCTAAAGTGATTTTTTTTTCCCCTTCTCCTAGACATTCTTTATACTCTGTTTCCTGCTAGAGGATATCAAGATATTCCGTAATGCCCTCCTTGACAAGGACCTGCTGTGAGTCTTGCTTATGAAGTCTTGCAAGAGAATGGATTAAAGAAGTAATATTATACAAGGTGTTTAACAATTAATTTGCCGACTTGTGCCACATTATGGCAGAAATTAACCTTCAAGCCATGTCCAATTTACTGCAGTCAGGGGAAGAGTAAAGAAGAGGTGCCAGTTTGCAAAAAGATGGCAGGAAGATGAAGGGAAACTTGAGGGTTTGTGTGTGGGGGGGGGATTACATGGTCATTCTTCTGAAGAGCAGCCATGATTGTATGACTTCATACCTCAGCCCTCACAAATTTATCAATGTTAGGCTGTCTCTCCCCCAGTGTGTGTGTAACAAAAGGCTTCTGTACCCTATAGATTATCCGGTATGGATACATATTTTAGTAGCAAGAGATTCCTGATATGGCAGGAGTGGAGAGAGATCAAAAAAAAGGATAGTAGTATTGCTGGAGCTGAAGTCATGTTCTGGTCTTGGTGAGTGCCTTAATGTTGTGGACCTTGTTTTTACAATATTTCACAGATATATAGACTTTATTTTATATAGTATGCATCATGGAAAGAGGCAAGTTAAAAAATAAAAAAGTTGGGGTGCACAAGTCTCGAGATGAAGTGCCCAGTCTTGGTGGGCACCGATGGCAGGACTGGAAAAATGGCAGTGTAGAATCTTCAAGATATGGAAACATTACTACAATGGGGTTGGGCTAGGCTTAGGGGTAGGATGGGACTCCCTTTTGTAGAAGTAAATAGTCCACAAAAACTGACAGTCCAGAAAAAGTAAGAAATGATGTATTGTTACTGTTATGCAAGAAGCTCAGAATTTCTAGATAGATGATTAGAAAGACTGAAAAATTACGGGAAAGAAAATACTTGCAAGAAAAACTGTCAAAAGCTTCGAATGCAAATTTGTGCTCTAATGGATTCACGAAAAACATTACACAGACTATGGGCTGCCTGAAAAAAGAAACAGAGGAAGAGAGAAAATATAAAGAACAAAGCCCAGAGATGTTCTTCGTGTTTCACTGTTGTAATAATCACATTTAGGTTATCTGCTTGCAGGTAGCCCTCAGTCTGCCTGAATACCAGAGTCTTGGGATTTCTGCATCGGATGCTGTTGCTTCTTCCATGACGCCAGGACGTCGTGGGTATAAAACTTGCAGCCGACGCAGTTACATCAGTCTTTCTTGCCATGCAGTGTCCAAAGCAAAAGCAGTTCACAAGTGCCGGTTGGCCATCTCCTGAAATTTTCATTTTTTGAGTTTTAGACCTGAAGTAGTCTAAAAGATAAGTACCCCGTTGGGATCCCTTTTTCTTGCTCTAACCAATGTTAGAAAAAGTTAAGTGTCTTGCCAGTGGAAAGCAAAACCTCAGATTTTCATTCTTACTGTGGCATCTGTTTAGGCCCAGACCATGATGATGTCCTTCAAGGATGCATCTGCAGTCCTTACAAATGGGTTGTCCTGTCGTCAGGCAGCCCTTCGGTCGGCCGGATTCCAAAGTCTGGGTCTGGCCTCGGCTGATGTCGCACTTCACCCGACGTCATAGCTGCAGTTCTTCAGGTATAAAGGTATCAGCCGACACCATTTTCCTCAGTCTTTCTTGCTGCGTGGCGCCCGAAGCAGAAGCTGTTCGCAAGTGCCGGTCGGTCAGAACCAGAGATTACTACTACCGAAGACTTCTAAAAAGCTAAGTACCCCATTGGGGACTCTTTCTTGCCTCAGCCGATGTCAGAAAAGTGAATAACTGTTTAACTTGTGGGAAACAAATACCTCATAAAGATTTCCACTCTTACTTGCCTACCTTGTTTAGGCCCAGACCACGACGTAGCAGCTTGTCTAGCCTGTGCTTCTTTCAACCGACGGACGCTTAGACGTCGGTTGGAATTTGCTGAGGAGTTTTTCGGCTCCGCTTTTGCTTACATTATGCCGTCGGAAACTCAGACTCCGCAAATAACTAAAAAGCGCAAGGAAAAGGACCGACACTCGCGGTCCGCGGTTTCGGCCGAAACCGCGGTTAAGTCAACCGCGAGTGTGTCTGTTTCGGCTGAAACAGAGTCCACGGTTCTTCCTTTGGCCGAAAGCTTACCTCCTACCGAGGCCTCATCCAGCATGGCTGTGCTACTGAAATCCCACCTGCTCTTGCAGGTTCACAGGATTTATCTGATACTATTCCTTTAGATATTTCTACTCCTGCACGTGGAGCTGCTAGGCCCCCTGCATCCATGTCGATTAAGGCTTTTGCCAGGGCTAAAGCAGCAAAATCTACCAAAACTGTGCCTGCTAAGACCCCTTCTCACAGGCCTAGCTCTAGTTCTCAAATGCTTAGTCTAGCAGAGGATCTCATTTCTTTGATCCAGGGATCCCAACCCCACCCAGACAGGGCCTCTCACCCACTTCCAGAGAAGAGGCCTAGAGCAGAGCCCCCTGAGCCAGTTTCTTCAGATGAATCCTCTGATGATTCAGATAATACAAACCCTCCAGAGGGCCCTTTTTCTCCTTATGAGGACTCTGATGCAGAAGAGTCCATTCCTTCTGCCTCTCCGCCTGAGGAATTTTCTTTTGGGGAAACCTTGCATGCTATGAGGGAACAATTTCAATGGCAGGGCCAGGATTTTTCGGACTCTAGGAAAAGGCTTAGAACCTTTTTGCATTTGCCACAGCATAGGCCTTTAGCCATTCCTCCAGTACTTACTGTTGTGGATGATGCATTTAACGATGCTTGTACTGCTCCTGATTCTCTTCCTCCGGCCCCTGCTAAGCCTGATAGGTACTACAGGGTTCCGGACACGCATTATCATTTATATAAGGCTCCTTTTGCAGATCCTGAAACTATCTCCCAGGGTCCCAAGGCTGTAGCAGCTATCTCTGCCAAAAACCCCCTCCCCTCTGAAAGGGAATCTAGGGCCTTAGAGAGATGGGGTAAAAAAGTTTACACTTCTGCTACTCTTTCCGCTAGGGCCTTAAACTGTCAATTCCACATGATTCAGTATCAGGAATTTATGTTAGATCAGTTAACTAAAAAACTGTCCTCTGATGAACCATTAGACAAAAAATCTGTTCAGGAAATTGTACATAACATTCAGCAGGTCAGTAATCATTCCTTAAAATGCGGCTATGATGCACTGGAGGCTTCCTTTAGATCAGCTATGACTGGTACAGTGATCAGAAGACATGCATGGTTAAAAGAGCAGTCCTTACCAGACCATGTTAAATCAAAGCTCCTAGATGCTCCCATGGATAAGCTCAATTTGTTTGGCTCCCCGGCACAGCAGGTGCTGAAGAAGGTGGAAGAGAAAGCAAATCTGTCCAGACAGTGAAGGATTTCTTGCAGGTCCAGCCTCCAAGGTTTAGTAGGAACTGGCCTTCCAAGAATTGGTCCTTTCCAGACACCTCCAGAGCCCAGAGAGGCAGGAATAGGCGCCCAAGAGGCAGGGGTCAATCCAGAGGTGCCTACAGGGGACGTCAGTGGCAGGGTAACAACCAGCGAGGTACTGCCACAGATCCAGCCACCACCACTTCCACAGGACAATCACAGTGACTTGGCTCTGGCACCGCCTACCAGGGAACAACTAGAAGCACCCTTAGGCGGAAAGCTAGCCTTATTTTCAGTAAACTGGCATTACATCACAGGAGACAAATGGATTTTACAGACAATAGACCAAGGTTACAGGTTTCACTTCCATACTCTACCAAGGAAGAGAGGAATGCCAAACCTACCTCCAAATCAGAAGACAGAAGCTCTAGAACAAATAAATCACTTACTAAGGATGAGAGCTATAGAAAGGGTACCGTCTATGAACAAGGGCAAGGATTTTACTCCAGACTCTTCCTGGTACCAAGAAAAGAAAACCAATGGAGACCTATTCTCGACCTGTCCGCTCTAAACACATACCTCATTGTTCCAAAATTCAAAATGCTGACCCTACAGCAGCTTCTTCCCATGCTGGGCAAGGAGTCTTGGCTGGTAACTCTAGATCTCAAGGAGGCATACCTGCACGTCCCCATACGACCAAATTGCAGAAGATACCTCAGATTTCTTGCAGGATCAGAGCATTATCAATTCTCAGCATTGCCCTTTGGCTTATCTACTGCGCCCAGAGTATTCACGAAATGCCTGGCATCAGTAATTGCTCATTGCAGGCTTCAGGGAATTCAAATTTACCCTTACCTGGACGACTGCTTGTTACAAGCGGACAACAAAAACAAATTAACGAAAGATTTGAAAAAGGTCATTCATCTACTGCAAGCCCTGGGATACGCAGTCAATATAAAAAAGTCAAGGCTGATACCATCCCAAAGGATAACCTTCTTGGGTGCAGAGCTGGACACATCAAACCAAATGGCATCCCTAACAGTAGAAAAACAGAAGCACCTCCCTCTCTACTTCATGGCATTAACAAAGCAGAACCAGCTAACAGCAAGAAAAGTCCTGCAAGCCCTGGGTTACATGGCATCCTGCATAATATTGATTCCACATGCCAGACTACACATGAGAAAGTTACAGTGGTACCTAAGGAATTTATGGTCTCAGCACAAGCACAGCCTAGAAACCCAAATTCCAATAATTCCATGCCTGAAGCAAGAATTCCAATGGTGGGCTCAGGGCTGTCAATCAAACAAAGGACTGCCCTTCCACAGCACTCAACCAAGCCAGACCATCACAACGGACGCCTCAGATCTCAGTTGGGGGGCACACATGCTGGACAAGTGCATACAAGGCTTATGGACTCAAGACAAGCTGCACCTACACATAAATCAAAAGGAGATGCTGGCAGTAAAACTGGCAATTCAGACCTTCAGACCATTTCTTCGACAGGGTCAATTGCTGCTAAGGACGGACAACACCACAGTTATGTGGTACATCAACAAACAGGGAGGCACGCATTCATACCCTCTATGCCGCATGGCAATGGACCTCTGGAATGTGGCCCTGAGCTTCAACCTTCAGTTACAGGCAATATTTGTACCAGGAAAAGAAAATATACTAGCAGACATCCTAAGCAGAACTACCACGGATGCCCACGAATGGATGCTGCATCCAGACATCTTCAAAACCATTACAGGGAAATGGGGACTACCAGAAATGGACTTACTTGCATCCCCACACAACCACCAATTGAGAAAATTCTGCACGAGGGCATGCCGCCCACTTGCTTGGAAGGTGGACTCCCTATCTTTCAGTTGGAAAAACCTGACAGCATATGCATTCCCACCTCTTCCTTTGATGCACAAGGTGCTATTGAAGATCAAAGAAGACCGTCCAAGGATCATCCTGATAGCTCCAGACTGGCCGAGGCAGCATTGGTACCCATTACTGAGGAGTATGTCTCGGGAACAAATATGGCCTCTGCCCCTAGCTCCCTTACTGTTAACACAGAACAACTTCAAAACCCTGCATCCAAACCTAAAAACACTGCAGCTGGCTGCCTGGAACATTGCATAAGACAAAATAACCCAGATTTATCTCAAAGGGTTAAAGACATTATCTTGGAGGCTCGCAGACCCTCAACAAGAAAAAATTATTCAGCAAAATGGAAAAGATATCTCATTTGGAGTGCAGCAAAAGGAGAAAATGTGTCACTGGTAAACATAGCTAACATCCTGGAATACTTGGCAGACCTCTTCCACAATGACCTGTCCTATTCTTCCATTAAGATTCATGCATCAGCTATTTCAGCAGAATACAACATGGACCCTCCAGTCTTCTCACATCCTCTACTCAGGCAGTTTCTGAGAGGAATTAAAAATGTAAAGCCACCTAGGAAGCCACCATTGCCCGCATGGGACTTGAACTTTGTGCTAGAAAAGTTGACACTCCCTCCTTTCGAGCCAGCAGCAACAGCAGAATTACAGTACTTATCATGGAAAACTGCTTTCCTGCTTGCAATCACTTCAGCAAGAAGGGTTTCTGAACTACAGGCATTAATGGCAGTACAGCCCTTCCTTATCTTCCATCAAGATAGTGTCCATGAGAACTAATCCTACTTTTATGCCAAAGGTGGTCTCCAGGGTATCTTTAAACAAAGCTATCCACCTGCCTACATTCTTCCCCAACCCACAGAACAGGGGAGAAAGACTGTTACATACCTTGGATGTACATAGACAATTGCGCTACTACCTGGACAGGACCAAGAGCAATAGAAAAACTGACCAGCTACTGGTAGCATATGCAACAGGAATGGAAGGTAAAGCAATTTCAAAACAGACAATCTCTAAGTGGATAGGAAATTGCATTAGATTTTGTTACTCTTACCATGGGAAGAGAACTCCAGAAAACATCAGACCTCACTCTACAAGGGCTACAGCCACTACTACAGCTTTTTTACGAGGAGTGGCTACCAAAGACATTTTAGAGGCTGCTACTTGGAGCTCCGTGCATACATTTGCCAAGCATTATAATCTACCCTTATACTCCAGATCCCGAGCAGGTTTTGCCACTGCTGTTTTGCAAGGGATCTTAACTACACCATAATCTTATTACTCCTCCTCCCCCAGTTTGGCTATGGTATTCTAACCATTTGTAAGGACTGCAGATGCATCCTTGAAGGATATAGTACAGATGTTCTTCATCTCACATTGCTGCAGTCATAACCTGAGGGTAGTCCGCTGTCCTCGGTCGGCCCGAATACCAAAGTGTTAGGCTGGCGTCGGTCATGGTCGCTCAGATCTGACGTCAGTACGCCGTGGTACTAAAGCGCATGACCGACGCCATATCCTCAGTCTTTCTTGCCGCATGGTCCGAAGCAGAAGCAGCGTTTGCAAGTGACGTTCGGCGTCCTGAAATTTTCGTATTCTGAGTTTCAGACCGAAGACCAAGTTGGGCTAAGTACCCCGTTGGGGAATATTTTTGTCTTTTCTTGCCTCAGTTAAATCCGGATGTCAGAAAAAGTAAATTGTATTTCTTGTGGAAACAGATACCTCATAGGGATTACCACTCTCTTTGTATTCCTTGCTTGGGGCCTGAGCACGACGTAGTCGGGTGTCGCTTTTGTGCTAGATTTAATAAGCGCACCATTAAACGTAGGTTAGATTGTGCGAGACTTGTCTTCGGTAAGCGGTGTAATTACAATATGCCGTCGGATCCTCCGACGCCAGCTACCGCTAAGAAGCGTAAAGAAAAAACGTTAAAGTCCAAGCAGGATGAGTCGTCCATTACGGACGCCGGTTCTTTGGAAACTACGGTGGAATCTGTGGATCCAGCCGAGGTTTCAGCTGAATCTCAGGGGGAGCCTTTAATCTTGCAGGATGTGGCCTCTCAGGAGTCTGGTCAGGCTGAGGGGGCCTCTCAGGTCTCTGTAGTCCCTTCTTTGCATAAGGTGGTTAGGCCTTCTACTTCTGTCTCTAAAGCACCTTCTAAGGTCAGGCCTGGTTTGTCTTCCACTGGTGTCAGCCCTAGTTCTGTACCTAAAAAGCATATGTTAAAGATGGCAGAGGATTTGATTACTTTAATCAGGGGTTCTATGCCCCCCCCCGGATAAGAGGCCTAGGGTGGAGCCAGAGGTGGAAGGATTGGAGCATTCATCAGATTACTCTGATTCTTCGGCTGAGGACATTCAGGATTTTCCTCCTTATTCTGATTCAGATGCAGAGGATTCGTGTCCTTCTGCTTCCCCTCCAGAGGATTTTTCTTTTTCTGAAACCCTGCATTCCATGAGGGAACATTTTAAGTGGGAAGGTCAGGATTTCTCAGATTCTCGAAAGAGGCTTAGGGAATTTTTATTTTTACCACAGCATAGGCCCTTGGCTATTCCCCCTGTTTTGGATGTTGTACAGGATGTTTTCTCTGAAGCTTCCCTTAATCCTGATTCTTTACCTCCTGCCCCTGTTAAACCAGACAGGTATTACAGAGTGCCAGAGGCGCATAAATATTTGTATAAGAGCCCAAGAGCTGACCCGGAGACTATTAGCCAGGGACCTAAGGGTGCCAGGGCTAATGTAAAGAATCCAGTTCCTCTGGATAAAGATTCTAGAGCTTTGGATAGGTGGGGTAAAAAAGTGTATACCTCTTCCACTCTAGCGATGAGAGCTTTGAATTGCCAGTTTCATATGCTGAAGTACCAAAATTTTCTCAAGTCAATTAAAATCTGAGGTAGATGCTTTGGCAGAGGGTATTGAGTGTAAAGAATTGCAAGATTTAGTTCATGCCTCTGATCAGGTGGGTAAGCATTCTTTGCAGTGTGGTTTTGATGCTCTTCAGGCTTCCTCCAGGGTGGCTGCCACTGGATCAGTTATTCATAGGCACGCCTGCCTTAAGGATCAGAATTTGTCAGAGCATGTTAAAGCTCGAATTTTGGATGCTCCCCTTCAATATGAAGTTCTGTTTGGTTCTCCTGTGGAGTTAGTTTTGAAGAAAATGGAAGACAAAGCTAAGTCCATGCAGGCAGTTAAGGAATTTTTACAGGTGCAGCCCCCTAAATTTAGCAGAAATTGGCCGGCTAAGGGATTGGCCTATCCTTCTGATTTACAGTCTAGGGGCAGATCTAGACGTGGTAGGGGCAGAGCTCATGCTCAGGGTTCTTTCAGACCAAGGACGTGGAGTTCCCCTGCACAATCTTCAGGTGAGGGCAGGGGTCAGCCCTTTCGTAAACAGACCCAATGACCTGTATCTTCAGGTGCCAGATCCTTCCTGTCTGGCAGCTCCTCTGGGAGGAAAGTTGGCACTTTTCAGGAAAAATTGGATTTTAGTCATCCAGGACAAATGGGTGTTGGACATTGTAGATCGAGGCTACAAGTTTTATTTTCACACCTTGCCTCCTTTCAAAGGCATGCCAGACGTTCCTCCTCAGCAAAAGGTGGAGGCTCACAAGCAGATTTCTTCACTTCTACAAATGGGGGCTATCCAGGAGGTCCCTCCGTCAGAAGTGGGCCTAGGATTTTATTCTCGCCTGTTTCTTGTACCAAAGAAAGGAAACACTTGGAGGCCAATTCTGGATTTGTCTATTCTCAACACTTACCTGGACATTCCAAAATTCAAGATGTTAACTTTGCAACAACTTCTGCCTCTGCTAGGCAAAGATCACTGGATGGTAACTCTGGATCTCAGAGGCTTATCTTCACATTCCTATCAGGCCCAGCTGCAGGAGGTTCCTGCGTTTTCGGGCTGGGACTTTACATTATCAGTTCTCTGCATTGCCCTTTGGCTTATCTACTGCGCCCAGGGTGTTCACAAAGGTCCTGGCTCCGGTGATAGCCTTCTTAAGGTTAAAAGGAATACAAATGTATCCTTATTTGGACGATTGCCTGATTCTTGCTCAAGACAAAGTCAAGTTACTTCATCTACAGTATGTTATGGCAGTGTTAAGGTGCCTAGGGTATTCTGTGAATGAAACAAAGTCCAGTCTAGTACCCTCTCAGGACATGTGCTTTCTGGGTGTGAGACTGAATACAGCCTCTCAGATGGCGTTTTTGACCCTGGACAAACAAAGAAATCTTACCCTTTACTTCCAACAATTGTCTCTACGGTCCAGGCTGACTGCAAGGACAGTCCTTCAAGCCTTGGGGTTCATGGCATCTTGTATTCTGGTGCTTCCCAATGCCAAACTGCATATGAGGAAGCTACAATGGTATCTCAAAAAGCGTATGGACTCAACACTGCCACGATTTGGACACTGTCATTCAGATAATACCTTGCATTCAAAGAGAATTTTTGTGGTGGGCTCAGGAATGTCACCTAAACAAGGGACTCTCTGTGACCCGACCAGAGGCGAGTCAGATCTTAACGACAGATGCCTCAGACATGGCTTGGGGAGCACACTTCAAGGGAAAATGGGTTCAAGACACGTGGCCTGCCAAACTTCAACATCTTCATATCAACATGAAGGAGATGTTAGCAGTCCAATTTGCATTGATGGCTTTCAAGGATCTACTTCACCCAGGACAAGTGTTGATTCAGACAACACAACAGTCATGTGGTACATCAACAAACATGGGGGACCCCATTCGTACCCTCTTTGCAGACAAGCTATGATTTTGTGGGAGACTGCTCTCAGTTTGCACCTCACTCTTCAGGCAAGGTTTCTGCCAGGAGCACAGAACTCCTTAGCAGATGTTTTGAGCAGACAGATGGTGGATCCCCACGAGTGGAAATTGGATCCTCATGTATTTCAACAGTTGACAGTGGCTTGGGGGACTCCAGACATAGATCTGTTCGCTTCTCCACTAAATTTCCAACTGCCAAAGTTTTGCACAAAGATGTTTCACCCAAAAGCTTGGAAAGTGGATGCTCTATCATTCAGTTGGAACAACCTTCACGTCTATGCCTTTCCTCCTCTGCCTCTCCTTCCCAAGGTGCTCTTGAAGGTCAGACAGGACAAGCCCTGCATGATTTTAATAGCTCCAGATTGGCCACGACAGCACTGGTACCCTCTACTGAGGAGTTTAGTACGGGAGCCTCCTTGGCCTTTGCCATCAATTCCACACCTTTTGTCCCAGGCAAGCAATCATTTCCTCAATGTCAGGATACAGTCTCTGCATCTGACAGCCTGGCGTATCCTGTTCTAGACCCTGGGGGGTCGCAGCTTCCTCAGCAAGTTTTGAATGTCATTTTGGAGGCCAGACGGCCTAGTACAAGGAAAGTTTATGCTGATAAATGGAGGAGATTTTTTCTTTGGAGCACAGCAAAGAGCTTTGATGTTTCAGTGCCTAATTTGAGTGTTTCACTTCAGTATCTTACAGAATTATTAGACAAGGGTTTGTCTTTCTCCTCTGTAAAAGTTCATGCTGCAGCCATTTCTGCTCACTATGATTGTGACCCACCATTATTCTCTCATCCTTTGTTTAAGCAATTTCTTAGAGGGGCATAGAACATAAGACCCCCACGTAGAGCTCCTACTCCTTCCTGGGATCTCAATTTTGTGTTGGAAAAACTCACTTTACCTCCTTTTGAGCCTGCAGCTACATCTGAGTTAAAGTTTTTGTCTTGGAAGACTGCTTTTTTGTTGGCCATTACGTCTGCTAGAAGGGTATCTGAATTACTGGCTCTAATGGCAGTTGAACCCTTCCTGATATTTCATAAGGATAGGGTATCCCTACGTACTAACCCTACTTTTATGCCTAAAGTTGTTTCAAATGTGGCCTTAAACCAATCTATTCATTTGCCTACATTTTATGCTGATCCCCAAAATAAAGGGGAAAAAATTTTGCACTCTTTGGATATTCACAGGCGGTTACGTTATTATTTGAGCAGAACTAAAGGGTTCAGGCAGTCTCAACAGTTATTCATTTCTTTTGCCTTGGGTTCACAAGTGAAACCTGTTTCAAAACAAACTATTTCTAAGTGGATTGGCCATTGCATTGCTTTTTGTTATTCTCATCATGGTAAAGAGGTTCCGGCTGGAATCAGACCTCATTCCACTAGAGCGACTGCCACTTCTACTGCTTTTTTAAGGGGAGTAGCTACTAAGGATATTTTGGAGGCAGCTACTTGGAGTTCAGTGCACACTTTCTCTAAACATTACCATCTACCTCTTTATTCCAAATCTAGGGCTGGGTTTGCCACTGCAGCTTTACAGGGCATGTTAGCAGCTCCTTAATGCTATCTGATTTTACCAACCTCCCTTTACCTTTGCTTTGGGATTCTACCCACAGGTTATGACTGTGGCAATGTGAGATGAAGAACATAGTACAGTTTTGTACCTACCATAAATGTAGATGTTCGAAGATCCACATTGCTGCAGTCCAATTTTCCCTCCCTCCTTCCCCTCTGTAGTTTGGGGTGACTGTGTGGTTTGTGGTGTACCTATTGTTGCTATTTTGGTGATTGGGTATTTTTCTATTTTTGGCTATGGCGTTTCTTTTTAAGGCCTTCTGACATCTGGGGCAAGAAAGACTGAGGATATGGCGTCTGTCAGGCGCTTTAGTACCACGGCGTACTGACGTCAGATCTGAGCGACCATGACCGACGCCAGCCTAACACTTTGGTATTCGGGCCGACCGAGGACAGCGGACTACCCTCAGGTTATGACTGCAGCAATGTGGATCTTCGAACATTTACATTTATGGTAGGTACAAAACTGTACTTTTTGTACCTACCATAAATGTAGATGTCTGAGAGGCATGCATCTGCAGTCAGGATTACCCTCCCTCCTTCCCCTCTGAGGTACTCCTAGGGTATTTGCCCATCTTCTAGCTAGCTGGGGGAGTCTATTATGGTTTATTTGTTTGTATATATGTATATACATGTTTATTTTTATTAAATCTCTCTTATTTGGAATCTTTTGCAATTATCCAAATTTAGCCTTCCTAGAGGGCACCTGGCATCTGGGGCAAGAAACACTGAGGAAAATGGCGTCGGCTGATACCTTTATACCCGAAGAACTGCAGCTATGACGTCGGGTGAAGTGCGACATCAGCCGAGGCCAGACCCAGACTTTGGAATCCGGCCGACCGAAGGGCTGCCTGACGACAGGACAACCCATTTGTAAGGACTGCAGATGCATGCCTCTCGGACATTTGCATTTATGGTAGGTACAAAACTGTACTTTCCTCGCTGTCGCTTTTGTGCCTTGTTCAACGCCCAAACTGTTCCTCGGGCTATTTCACTAAATTTTTTCGCTTTCGTTCTCCATATTCCGAAATGGTTTTGATAAGCCATCCAACTTCCGATCTTCTGAAAAAATGTAAGTATAAAGACAGAAACCACATAAGCTGGTACTTGGTGAGGTGCTTTCGCAGCCCCTGCTGCCTGCTTCTACAGATTCGCAGCCCTCTGCTGAGACCCTTTCGGAGTCCGGTATGCCGGGAGTTGCTTCTTCGACTATGGAACCTGTGGATGTCTCCAACTTGGATGGGTCTGGAGCAGCTATGCAGGCACCAGCTTCTGAGGGTGTATTCCAACCTTCTGATCATATTAAACTGACATCTTCGTTTTTGATTAAAATTACTGAGTTACCCCGGCCCAGAGCTCGCACTTCGCCTAGAAAATCGATGACCAAAGCGCATGCTCAAGCTCCCCAGCTACGGAAACAAATGCTTAGAATGGCTGAAGACCTAATAACTTTAATTAGGGGAAGCCAGCCTTCCCCCTCTATAAGTCTAAGGATTGATTTTCCTTCTGATTCTACAGACCGTGAGCCTGACTACTCTGATTACCAGGATATTCCCTTATCTACCTGTGAAGATTCTGATGCAGAGGGTTCCATCCCCTCTGCCTCCCCCCCAGAGGATTTTTCTTTTGGTGAAACCTTGCATACCTTAAGAGAGCATTTCTGCTGGGGATGCCAGGACTACCCACAGTCCAAAAAGAGACTCAGAATTTTTACACTTGCCTCAGCACAGGCCTCTAGCTATACCCCCTGTTCTGGAGATTGTAGATGTCTTCTATCAATCCAGCCTTACCCCTGATAACTTGCCTCCAGTGGCCAGGAAACCTGATAGGTACTACAGAGTACCTGACTCATACAAGTTTCTCTCTAAGAATCCTACTGCGGATCCAGAGACCATTTCACAGGGACATAAAGGCATTAATGCTACAATAGCCAAAAGCTCTACCCCTTCGGACAGGGACTCTAGGGCTTTAGACAGATGGGGTAAGAAAGATAAATACCTCTACTACTCTCTCAATCAGGGCTTTAAATTGTCAGTTTCATATGTTAAAGTATCGGCAACATATTATGGAGCTAATTAAAGAGACAATGATGTTGATTCCTGATTGAGCAGAACATAAGGATTTACAAGAGTTAATGCATTCTGCTGACCTAGATGGAAAACATACTTTGCAATGTGGTTTTGATGCCTTGGAAGCATCTTGCAGGGCTGCTGTTACTGGGCCTGATGTTTTTTGTTTCACTGTTGCAGTCATCACATTGGGTTACCTGCTTGCAGTAGCCCTCAATCGGCCTGATTATCAAAGTCTTGTGTCCTGCTTCGGTTGCTGTCTCATCTTCTGTGACGTCAGGTAGTTTGGTATAAAGCATGCAACCGACACCATTACCCCCAGTCTTTCGTGCCGTGCGGTGCCCGAAGCAGAAGCAATTCGCAAGTGCCGGTCAGCTGATGACTGAAATTTTTGTTTTCAAGTTTCAGAACCGAAGTCTTCAGTTAAAGCTAAGTACCCCGTTGGGGAAACTTTTTCTTGCTCTAAACCAGTGGCAGTAAAAGTCAGTAATTGTATTTCTTGTGGAAAGCAAATACCTCAAAGTTTTTCATTCGTACTGTATTCCTTGCCTAGGCCCTGACCAAGACTTACTTTGCTGTCTGTTTTGTGCCCTATTTAAGCAACAAACTATTTGTCAGTGTATTTACACTTCTAAATATTTTGGTAGTCTATTCAGTTACCCAGATATGTCTTCAGTAAGCCATCCGACTACCGATATTCCGAAAAAACGCAAAGATTAAGACGGAGACAGGCTGCCTAGGTCCAAAGCTGCTGACGACGTGTCTCCTAAGCCAATTGCCAGTTCACCGGTACTCAGTGAGGTGCTTTCGCAGCCCCTGATACCCACTACTTCAGATTCGCAGGCCTCTACTGAGACCTTTTTGAAGTCTGATATGCTGCAAGATGCTTCAACTGTGGAACTTGCGGATGTCTCTAGCTTGGATGGGTCCAGAGCCACTGTGCAGGCACCGGCTTCTGAGGGTGTATTCAGGTCTACTGACTTGCATATTAAACCAACGCCATCTTCTTAAAGGCCTAAAACTCGAACCATGCCTAGAAAACAGACGCCCAGACCGCATGGTTAGGCCTTTGCTTAAAAAACAGGTAAGAATGGCTGAAGACCTTATTACTTTAGTCAGGGGAAACCAATCTTCCCCCTCTGAGACCTAGGACTGAATTTGCTTGTGATACTTCTGACTAAGATTCTGAAATTTGTTTCCTCTGACCAGGATTTACCCTTATCTGTCTGAGGATTCTGATGCAGAGGACTCCACCCCCCCCCCCCCCCCCGAAACCTTGCATACTCTTAGGGAGCACTTTCGTTGGGAAAGCCAGGATTGTTCTGATTCTGAAAAGAGGCTCCGGGATTTCTTACTCTTGCTCCAGCGCAGGCCTTTAGCTATCCCTCCTGTACTAGATATTGTTGATGCCTTTTCGGAATCTAGCTTGGCCCCTGAATCTTTACCTATTGCTCCCAGAAAACCTGATAGATATTACAGGGATGTTCTTGTTTCACTGTTGCAGTCATGACATTTTGGTAATCTGCTGGCAGGTGCCCTCAGTCGGCCTGAATAACAGTCTTTGGGTCCTGCATCAGTTGCTGTTTCCTCTTCATGACATCAGGTAGTCGGGGGGGGGGTATAAAACATGCAGCCGACGCCATTTTCTTTAGTCTTTCTTGCAAACTGCTTATGCTTCAGGCACAGCAAGTGCTGGTTGTCAGACTCCTGAAATTTTCGCATTTGAGTTTCAGAACCGAAGTCTTCAACTAAAGCTAAGTACCCTGTTGGAAACTTTTTCTTGCTCCTTACTGATGTCAGTAAAAGTTAATTGCATTACTTGTGGGAAGCAAATACCTCATAAAGATTTTCATTTGTACTGTATTCCTTGCCTAGGCCCAGATCATAACGTGCCTTGCTGTCGGTTTTGTGCTAGATTTAACCAACGCACTGTTAAGCGTCTGTATATTTTTGCTTCAAAGTATTTTGGATCCAGATTTATATATCCTGAAATGTCGTAGGTTAGCAATCTACCAGAGTTCACAAAAAATGCAAAGTAAAAGACAGTTGAGGTCCAAAACCGACAAAGCTTCTCCTAAGACAGTCGCTGGTACTCAGTGAGGCGCGTTCGCAGCGACTGATACCCACTACGTTTCGGTCGCAGGCCTCTATCGAGACCCATGCGGAGTCCAGTACGTCGCGAGATTCTGAAAGTATTGAACCAGCGGATGTCTCTCCCTTGGATGGGTCCTGAGCTGCTGAGCAGGCACCGGCTTCTGAGGGTGTTTCCAGGCCTTTATATAAAACAGATGCCAGCTTCAAAAACAAGATCAAAAACATTTAAGTCTAAAAAATCAGCCCATGAGCCACATGCTCAGGCCCCTATGCCTAAAAAACAGATCAAAATGGCTGAGGACTTGATTACCTTGATCGGGGGTTCTCAAACCCCCCTCCCCCTCCCTTCTAAGAGGCCTAGGTAAGACACTGATTATGAATCTTCAGATCAGGTTTCTATTTCTTCTGATTCCCCTTGCATACTTTAAGGGAACACTTTCATTGGGAGAGTCAGGATTTCTCTGAATGAAAAAAGAGGCTTAGGGACTTCTTCCTCAGCATAGGCCTTTGGCTATACCTCCTGTATTAGACATTGTTGTGTTTTTGGAATCACGCATGGTTCCTGATTCCCTGCCTGTGGCTCCTAGTAAGCCAGACAGATGTTACAGGGTTCCTGACTCCCACGCATTTCTATTCAAAAATCCTGCTGCTGATCCTGAAACCATCTCACAGGGTCCCAAAGGTGTAAAGGTTTCTACAGCCACAAATCCTACCCACTCTGATAGAGATTCCAGGGCGCTGGATAGATGGAGAAGGAAGGTTTATATGTCTGCAACCTTGGCAATTAGGGCCTTAAACTGCCAGTTTCAGATGCTTAAATATCAACAGCATGTTATGGGCTTATTGAAACAGAAAATGATGTTGATTTCGGATTGTGTGGAAAATAGAGAATTACAGGAATTATTGCATGCAGCAGAACAGGTTGGAAACGTACTTGGCAATATGGTTTTGATTCCTTGGAGGCCACTTGCAGGGCTGCAATTACTGCATTTGTGATTAGAAGGCATGCCTGACTCAAGGAGCAAAATCTGCTTGATCATGTTAGTTAAATTGCTGGATGCCCCTTTACAACATGATACTCTAGTAATAAGGCAGAAGATGTTTTAAAGAAAATGGAAGACAAAGCTAAATCTATGCAAACTGTAAAAGATTTCTTACAAGTGCAGCCACCCAGATTCAGTAGGCACTGGCCTACTAAAAATTGGTCCTTTCCTGTGTCCAACAGGCAAATCCAGGCGCTCAAAAGGCTCTAGATACCAATCACAGGGTTCTTACAGGTAAAAGCAATGGGGTGCCTCCACCTCCAAATCTGGAGGAAACAAAGCACAGACCTACAGTAAGCAGTCTCAATGACTTCCCTCTACCATCACCAAGTGCTTATATTTTAGCAGCCCCCTTGGGGGGAAAATTAGCACTTCATGCTCAAAATTGTCAGTTAATTACCCAGGACAATTGGGTATTAAACATGGTATCCCAGGGGTACAGATTTCATTTCCATATTATGCCAAGATTTCATTTCCATATTATGCCAATTCCAAACAGTTGTCCAGATCTGCCACAAAATCAATGGGTAGATACTCAGAAACATGTTACTTCCCTCATGGATGTGGGGGCTATTCAACCAGTACCAGAACAGAAAAAAGGACACTGTTTTTTATTCAAAACTGTTCCTGGTTCCCAGAAAAGACAATGCCTGGCGTCCAATACTGGACTTATAGATTTTGAACATGTTCCTGGACATTCCAAAATTCAAAATGCTGACTTTACAACAGCTACTGCCTATGCTGGGCAATAATGTTTGGTTAGTGACTCTAGACTTGAGGCATTCCTGCATATCTCAATAAGGGAATTGTGCAGAAGATACTGCTGCTTCAAGGCAGGTTTTATGCATTACCAATTCTCTGCACTGCCCTTTGGCTTCTCTACTGCGCCCAGGGTCTTTACAAAGTGCCTGACACCAGTAATTGCATTTTACAGACAAAGAAGCATACAAATCTGTCCTTACTTGGACTGTGTCATTCAGGCAGAGAACAAGGACATTCTTCAACATCTGGCGTTTGTAAAAAGGCTTCTAACATGCCTAGGGTACACAGTAAATGAAAAGAAATCACAACTGGTACCCTCTCAAAAAATTACATTCCTGGGTGCAAACTTGAATACAACTGCCCAGATGGCTTACCTTACACCAGACAAAGGCAACTGACTATATACTTCAAACAGATGGCAACAAAACCCCACTTATCTGCAAGACAAATTCTGCAGGCTTTGGGGTTCATGGCATCCTGGATTCTACTAATTCCATATGCAAGACTGCATATGGGGAAACTTCAGTGGTACCTAAAATGTTTATGGGGTCAACATAGTCAGTCTGGAAACAATTATTCCTCTCATTCCCTGCCTACAACAGGAGTTTCTTTGGTGGGCAGAGACATGTCACCAAAACAAGGGACTCATTCACTCTACCCCCCCTGCCACCCAAACCCTAACTACAGACGCATCAGACTATGCTTGGTGAGCCCACCTGGCAGGGAGATGCATTCAGGGCATATGGAACCCAAAACAAATGTATCTGCAGATCAACCAGAAAGAGATGTTAGCTGTTCAGAATGCCCTGACAGCCTTCAAGGACTTACTTCATCCAGGACAACTACTGATAAAGACGGACACCACCACGGTTATGTGGTACATAAACAAGCAGGGGGGTACACATTCCTACCCCCTTTGCAGACTAGCCATGGCATTGTGGGAGACGGCCTTGACTTACCAAGTACATCTTCAAGCTCAGTTCCTGCCACGAAAACAAAATACTCTGGCAGACGACCTAAGCAGAAATCTTATGGACCCTCACGAGTGGAAACTGGATCTACAAGTCTTCAGCATAGTAACACAGAAATGGGGGAGCCCAGACCTAGATCTATTTGCCTCTCCCCAAAATTATCAAGTGGACAAATTATGCGCAAGGACTTATCACAGACAAGCATGGAAAATGGATGCCCTATCCTTCAGTTGGAAAAACCTATCCGTCTACGCCTTTCCTCCTGCCTCTTCTCCCCAAGATCTTACTAAAGGTCAGACAGGAAAAAAAAAATGATCCTAATTGCTCTGGACTGGCCTCGCCAGCACTGGTACCCAGTTCTAAGGAATGTCTCAACTCCCTCCTTGGTACTTGCCTCAAATACCTCATCTACTTTCTCAGCATAACAATCAAATTCTGCACACACTGCTCCAAACACTGAACCTGGCAGCATGACTGATCATGTAATTATTTGTTATGGATGTCATTTTGGAAGCCGGAAGGCCTAGTACTAAAAAATCTTATGCTGATAAATTGAAGAGACTCTATGTTTGGAACCAAGAACAAGGAATGGACACAGCACAACCAAATATCCCTTAGATTTTACAATACTTGACTGAGCTGCTTGACAAGGGCCTATCCTTCTCTTCAATAAAAATCCATGCCTCTACCATCTTGGCTCATTACAACACGGATCCTCCCATCTTCTCTCATCCTCTGCTAAAACAGTATGTTAGAGGGGCCAAAGATTTAAGGCCTCCCAGATAATCACCAACTCCTGCATGGGACCTCAGTTTTGTGCTTGAAAAACTCAACCTGCCTCCTTTTGAATCAGCAGCTACTACAGATATAAAGTTTTTATGTTGTAAAACAGCTTTCCTTTTGGCAATCACTTCAGCAAGAAGGGTTTCAGAACTGCAGGCTCTCATGGCTGTGCAGCCTTGTATTGCATTTTACCCGGACAGGGTGTCCCACAGGACCAATCCTTTTATGCCTAAGGTGGTGATGTCCTTCATGGATGCATCTGCAGTCATAACAAATGGGTTGTCCTGTTGTCAGGCAGCCCTTCGGTCGGACGGATTCCAAAGTCTGGGTCCGGCTTCTGCTGATGTCGCACTCCACCCGACGTCATCTCTGCTGGTCTCCGGGTATAAAGGCATCAGCCGATGCCATTTTCCTCAGTCTTTCTTGCCGCCCGAAGCAGAAGCTGTTCGCAAGTGCCGGTCGGTCAGATCCAGAGATTACTACTACCGAATACTACTTCGAAGACTTCTAAAAAGCTAAGTACCCCGTTGGGGACTCTTTCTTGCCTCAGCCGATGTCAGAAAAAGTCAATAACTGTTTAACTTGTGGGAAACAAATACCTCATAAAGATTTCCACTCTTACTGTTTGCCTTGCTTAGGCCCAGACCACGACGTAGCAGCCTGTTCGGCCTGTGCTTCCTTCAACCGACACGCTTAGGCGGTCGGAGTTTGCTGAACAGTTTTTCGGCTCAGATTTTGCGTACATTATGCCGACGGATCCTCCGACTACCCAAATTGTTAAAACGCAAAGAAAAAGACCGACACTCGCGGTCCGCGGTTTCGGCCGAAACCACGGTTAAGCAAGCCGCGGGTGTCTCGGTTTCGGCCGAAACCGAGAAAACTGGTCTATCTTCAGCCGAATCCATGACTACTACTGAGGCTCCTGCTACCTTATCTGAATCAGCCTCAGAAATTTTGCCTACAACTGTGGTTCCTACTGATCTATCAGACACCATCCCCTTGGATATCTCTACCCCAGCACGTGGTGCTGCTAGGCCTCCTGCAGCCATGTCTATTAAGGCCTTTGCCAGGGCTAAAGCAGCCAAATCAGCTAAATCAATGCCTGTTAAACCACCCTCACTCAGGCCCATTTCTAGTTCACAAATGCTTACTCTGGCAGAAGATTTAATATCCTTAATTAGGGGATCCCAATCTCACCCAGACAGGGCCTCTCAGCCCCCAGAAAAGAGACCTAGAGCAGAGCCCCCCGAGCCTGTGTCCTCTGATGATTCTGCGGATGACTCTGACATTACAGACCAGCCAGAGGCTCCTTTTTCCAATTATGAAGATTCAGATGCTGAAGAATCCATTCCAGCTGCCTCTCCACCAGAGGAATTCTCCTTTGGGGAAACCTTACATGCCATGAGAGAACAATTCCAATGGCAGGGACAAGATTTCTCAGATTCAAGAAAAAGGCTTAGGACTTTTTTGCACTTACCACAACATAGGCCCTTAGCTATACCTCCTGTCCTATCTGTTGTGGACGATGCATTTAATGATGTCTGCACTGCACCTGATTCTTTACCTCCAGCCCCTGCCAAACCAGATAGATTTTACAGGGTGCCAGACACTCATCACCACCTATACAAGGCCCCACTTGCAGACCCCGAAACTATATCCCAGGGGCCTAAGGCAGTAGCCTCGACCACAGCAAAAAACCCTATTCCCTCTGAAAAGGAATCCAGGTCCTTAGAGAGATGGGGGAAAAAAGTCTACACCTCTGCTACCCTCTCTGCTAGAGCTTTAAACTGTCAGTTTCACATGATCCAATACCAAGAGTTTATGCTTGATCAGTTAATTAAAAAACTGTCCTCTGATGAATCTTTAGATAAGAAATATGTAATAGAAATGGTGAATAACATCCAGCAGGTTAGTAACCATTCTTTAAAATGTGGCTATGATGCACTGGAGGCTTCATTTAGATCAGCCATGACTGGCACAGTGATAAGAAGGCATGCATGGTTGAAAGAACAGGTCTTGCCGGATCATGTTAAAGCTAAGCTATTGGATGCTCCTATGGATAAGGCCAGTCTATTTGGGGAACCTGCCCAGCAGGTAATGAAGAAAATGGAAGAGAAGGCAAAATCTGTACAAACAGTTAAAGATTTCCTACAGGTTCAGCCCCCAAGGTTTAGCAGGAACTGGCCTGCCAAACATTGGTCCTTTCCTGACTCCACAAGATCCCAAAGGGGCAGGAACAGACGCTCTAGGGGCAGAAATCAATCCAGAGGAGGTGCCTACAGAGGACGACAGTGGCAAGGCAATAACCGAGGCACAGACGCAACCACTGCCACTGCAACAGGACAATCACAGTGACTTGGCTCTGACTCCGCCTACCAGGGAGCAAATAGCAGCACCATTAGGCGGAAAGTTAGCCTTATTCTCAAAAAATTGGCACTATATTACAAAAGACAAGTGGATTTTGCAAACCATAGACCAAGGCTAGCGGTTCCACTTCCACACTTTACCAGTAAAAAGAGGAATGCCAAACCTGCCCCCAAATCAAAAAATAGAAGCCCTGCACCAGACAGCAGAATTAATAAAGATGATAGCTGTGGAAAGGGTACCAATAACAGAACAGGGCAAAGGATTCTACTCCAGACTCTTCCTAGTACCAAGAAAAGAAAAACTGGAGACCTATTCTCGACCTGTCCATCTTAAACACATACATCATTGTCCCAAAATTCAAAATGCTGACCCTACAGCAACTTCTTCCCATGCTGGGCAAGGAGTGTTGGCTGGTAACTCTAGATCTCAAGGAGGCCTACCTGCACGTCCCCATTCGACCAAATTGCAGAAGATACCTCAGATTTCTTGCAGGATCAGAGCATTATCAATTCTCAGCATTGCCCTTTGGCTTATCTACTGCGCCCAGAGTAGTCACAAAATGCCTGGCATCAGTAATCGCTCACTGCAGAGTACAGGGAATCCAAATTTATCCATACCTGGACGACTGCCTGTTACAAGCGGACAACAAAAGCAAGCTGACAACAGATTTACAAAGGGTCATTTACTTGCTACAAGCCCTGGGATACACGGTCAATTTTCAAAAGTCAAAACTGATACCATCCCAGACAAGAACTTTCTTGGGCGCAGAATGGGACACAGTAAAACAGATGGCATTCCTAACTGCAGAAAAACAAAAAGAACTCCCTCTTTACTTCTTGGCATTAACAAAGCAGAACAAACTAACAGCAAGAAAAGTTCTGCAGGCCTTGGGCTTCATGGCATCATGCATAATCTTGGTCCCACATGCCAGACTGCATATGAGAAAGTTACAGTGGTACCTAAAGAATCTATGGTCTCAACACAGGCACAGCTTAGAAACAGAAATACCACTAATCCCATGCTTAAAACAGGAGTTCCTATGGTGGGCTCGGGCATGCCAGTCAAACCCAGGCTTACCCTTCCACAACTTTCGAGCAACCCAAACCATCACAACGGATGCCTCAGACCTAGGATGGGGGGCACACATGCTGGACATGCGTACAAGGACTGTGGACTCAGGACCAGCTGCACCTGCACATAAACCAAAAAGAAATGCTGGCAGTAAAACTGGCAATCCTAAAATCAGACCATTCCTCAAAGAAGGCCATTTGATAAGGACAGACAACACCACAGTCATGTGGTACATCAACAAACAGGGAGGCACTCATTCTTACCCCCTATGCAGAATGACTTTGGACCTTTGGAATCTGGCTCTCCGCTACAACATTCAGTTACAGGCAATATTTGTACCGGGAAAAGAGAACACCCTAGCAGACATTTTAAGCAGAACCACCTCGGATGCTCACGAATGGATGCTACACCCGGACATCTTCAAGGCCATCACAAAGAAATGGGGAATGCCACAAATAGATCTATTCGCTTCCCCACAAAATCACCAGCTCAAAAAATTCTGCACAAGGACATTCCACCCACTTGCATGGAAGGTGGACTCTCTATCCTTCAGCTGGAAAGGCCTGACAGCATATGCATTCCCACCTCTTCCCTTTATGCACAAGGTTCTACTGAAAATCAAAGAGGAACGTCCAAGGATAATTCTGATAGCTCCGAACTGGCCAAGACAACACTGGTACCCTTTGCTGAGGAGCATGTCTCGGGAGAAAATGTGGTCAATACCCCTGATGCCTCTGATGTTAACTCAGAACAACTACAACATCATACATCCAAACCTAAAAACCTTGCAAGTGACTGCCTGGAACATCACATAGCAGTAACTAACCCAGACCTTTCACAAAGGGTTAAAGACATTATCCTTGAAGCCCGCAGACCTTCAAGAAGAAGGAACTATGCAGGAAAATGGAAAAGGTTCATTTGGAGTACTGAAAGAGGAAAAGATGTGTCGAACATAGATATTGCTAACATTCTGGAGTACTTGGCAGAGCTTCTACATACAGGCCTGTCCTATTCCTCCATCAAGATACATGCATCAGCTATTTCAGCAGAATACAGCTTTGATCCTCCTGTCTTTTCACATCCTCTACCCAGACAGTTTCTCAGAGGGATCAAGAATGTAAAACCTCCTAGGAAACCACCATTACCAGCATGGGACTTGAATTTTGTACTAGAAAAGTTGACACTCCCTCCGTTTGAACCAGCAGCAACAGCAGATCTACAACACCTGTCATGGAAAACTGCTTTCCTACTGGCTATTACTTCAGCAAGAAAGGTTTCGGAACTACAGGCCTTAATGGCAGTGCAACCCTTCCTAATCTTCCATCAAGATAGGGTGTCCATGAGAACTAATCCTACATTTATGCCTAAGGTGGTATCCAGAGTGTCTTTAAACCAGGCAATCCACCTACCTACCTTCTTTCCCAATCCACAAAACAGAGGTGAAAGAATAATGCATACCTTGGATGTACACAGACAGTTACGCTACTACCTGGACAGAACCAAAGGTAACAGAAAAACTGACCAGCTCTTTGTAGCCTATGCAACAGGAAGGGAAGGAAAAGCAATTTCCAAACAGACAATCTCCAAATGGATAGGAAATTGCATAAGATTCTGTTACTCCTACCATTGAAAACCAATTCCACAGAACATAAGACCTCATTCTACAAGGGCTACAGCCACTACCACAGCTTTCTTAAGAGGAGTGGCAACCAAGGACATTATTGAGGCGCTACTTGGACCTCCGTGCATACATTTGCCAAGCATTATAATTTACCTCTATATTCTAGATCCCGAGCAGGGTTTGCCACTGCTGTACTGCAAGGGATCCTGACTACACCATAATTATTCCTCCTCCCCTAGTTTGGCTATGGTATTCTACCCATTTGTTATGACTGCAGATGCATCCATGAAGGACATAGTACAGTTTTGTACCTACCATAAATGTAGATGTCCGAACTGGATAGCATCTGCAGTCAGGATTACCTTCCCTCCTTCCCCTCTGCGGTACTCCTAGGGTATTTACCCTCCTAATAGCTAGCTGGGAGTCTCTTATGGTGTATTTGTTTGTATATATGTACATACATGTTTATTTTTTGTTTGCCTTCTACTATTTTGGAAACATTGGCATTTATCCAAAATTTAGCTTTCCAAGAGGGCAATTGGCATCTGGGGCAAGAAACACTGAGGAAAATGGCGTCGGCTGATGCCTTTATACCCGGAGACCAGCAGAGATGACGTCAGGTGGAGTGCGACATCAGCCGAAGCCGGACCCAGACTTTGGAATCCGGCCGACCGAAGGGCTGCCTGACGACAGGACAACCCATTTGTTATGACTGCAGATGCTATCCAGTTCGGACATCTACATTTATGGTAGGTACAAAACTGTACTTTCATTGTGGCTGTCAACCAAACTATTCGCCTGCCAACATTTTACCCAAATCCGCAGAACAAAAGGGAGCGGATTCTGCATTCATTGGACGTACACAGACAACTAAGATTCTACTTAAATAGGACCCAATCTCTAAAAGTCTGTGCAACTACTGGTGGCATTTGCTTCAGGATCAGAGGGAAAGGCTGTATCAAAGCAGACTTATTTCTAAGTAGGTAAGCCACTACATTCGTTTTTGCTACTTGCGTCATGTAAACCTGTACCCTAGGGAATCGGGTTACATTCCACCAGAGCTGCCTCTACCTCAGCAGCCTTTCTCAGAGGAGTTCCAACCAAAGACATTCTAGAAGCTGCTTCTTGGAGCTCTGTTCATACCTTCACAGATCATTATCATTTGCCTCTTCTGTAAATCCAGGGCAGGCTTTGCCACTGCAGTTCTGCAGGGCCTTATAGCTACTCCTAATGCTATTTAGTTCCAGCCTCCCATCCATAGCTTTGGGATTCTACCCAAATATAATGACTGCAACAGTGAAACACTAACATAGTACAGTTGTGTACACTTATCATAAAAGTAGATGTTTGAGTATATTCACTGTTGCAGTCCTGGTTACCCACCCGCCATCCCCCTTTCTATACCTTTTCTTTCCTTCACTATACTCTAAAGCCTTTGTGGTGTATTTGCTTGTAGTTGAAGGTAAAGTTTATGCTTCTAAAAGTGTATTTATATATTTACGGTGTACTTGTATATATTTTTTGCTCCCCATTTGGGGGGCACCTGACATCTGGGGCAAGAACAACTAAAGAAAATGGCATTGGCTGCGTGTTTTATACCCCTGAAGACCTGATGTTATGGAAGAGGAGACAGCAACCGAAGCAGGACCCAAGACTTTGTTGTTCAGGCCGACTGAGGGCAACCTGCCAACAGATTACCCAAATGTAATGACTGCAACAGTGAATACACTCTAACATCTACATTTATGGTAAGTGTACACAACTGTACTTTCCTGACTCAAGTTCCTTTTTAAAAATCCTGCTGCGGTTCCAGGGACCATTTCACAGGGACCCAAGGGCATTAAGGCTACTACTGCCAAAAATCCCACCCCCTCTGATAGAGACTCCAGGGCGCTGGATAGATGGGATAAGAAGGTATACACTTCTGCAACCTTGGCCATTAGGGCCTTAAACTGCTGATTTCATATGTTAAATTATCAGCAGCATATTATTTGATTACTTAATCAGAAGATGATGTTGATTCCTAGAATGTGTTTAAAATAAGGATTTACAGGATTTAATGCATTCTGCTGAACAGGTTGGAAAGCTAACTTTGCAATGTGATTTTTGTTTCACTAGAGGCATATTGCAGGGCTGCTGTCACTGGGTTTGTACTTAGAAGGCATGCTTGGCTTAAGGAGCAATCCTTGCCAGTTCAAGTTAAATTACTGGATGCTCCCTTAAATCAGGACCGCTCGTTTGGCAGCAAAGCAGAAGTTCGTAAATGGAGTAAAAAGCTAAATCTATGCAAACTGTTCGATTATCTATAGGTACAACCTCCAAGATTTAGTAGGCATTGGCCCTCTAAGAATTGGTCCTTTCCTGCCTCTTCCAGGCCTTCAGTCCAAACCTAGATCCAACAGAGAGGACACCCAGGCTTCATTCAGTCCCAGGGTACGCACAGGACTTAAGGAGTGGGGGGCTCCCACTTCCAAATCCGGGAGTAGTAAGACTCCCCCTATGGTAAACTGTCTCAATGACTTTACATTAAAACTTCCAAGCACTTCTCAATTGACTGCTCCTTTAGAGGGAAAGATTGCTCTGCAGGCAAAAAAATTGGGAACTCGTTACCCAGGACAAATGGGTTTTAAATAGTTTCCTCAAGGATACAGATTTCATTTCCACATGTTACCAACCCCAAACGGTTGGCCAGATCTACCTACTAATCCGTGGGCAAAGGATCAAAAGCAAGTTCTCTCTCCAGCATAAAGGCTATTCAGACTGTACCAGAAGAGGAAAAGGGACAAGGTTTTTACTAAAGACTTTTCCTGGTACCCAGAAAAGACAACCCGTGGCTTTCTATCCTGGACCTGTCTGTCTTAAACACCATTTTGGTGATTCCAAAATTCAAGATGCTAACCCTTCAGTTGCTTCCTAAGCTAGGCAAAGATGCTTGGTTGGCAACACTCTCTTTAAAGGAAGCCTACCTGCACATCACAATCAGGGAATCTTGTAGAAGATATGTATGCTTCAAAGCAGGCTACATGCACTATCAGTTCTCTGCACTGCTCTTTGGCTTATCTACCTCACCCAGGGTATTCACAAAGTGCCTAGCTCCAGTCATTGCATTTTGCAGGCAAAGAAATATTCAAATATACCCATACCTGGACGATTGTCTAATTCAGGCAGAAAGCAAGGACGCACTTTTGAATCACCTGGCATTTGTGCAAAAGGTGTTAACTTGTCTGGGGTACACCATAAACAAAAATAAATCACATGTGGTACCCTTTCAACTAATTATATTCCTGGTAGCAAGCTTGAGCACAACTTCCCAATTAGGTTTCTTTAAGCCAGAGAAATAAATTCATTTGATAACTTCAAACTAATGGCCACAAAAACCCTGCTATATCTGCAAGGTAAATACTGCAAGCCTTGGGGTTCATAGCCTCCTGCACTCTACTAATTCCATATGCAAGACTGCATATGAGACAACTACAGTGGTATCTAAAAAGCCTATGGTGTCAACATTCTCATTATCTAGAAGCAGTGATTTCCATCATACCTTGCTTATGGTTAGAGTTCTTTTAGTGGGCAGAGACCTGCCACCTCAACAAGGGACTACCATTCACTCTATCCCCTGGCGCCCAAACCCTAACAGACTCATCAGACTGTGCGTGGGAGTGCTCACCTGGCAGGGAAGTGCATTCAGGGCAAATGGAACCCAAATGACACTCACCTGCATATCAATCAAAAAGAAATGTTAGCTGTATAGAATGCTGTGACAGCCTTCAAGGACCACATTCTTCCAGGACAATTTATGGTGAAGACGGACAACACCACTGTTATGTGGTACATAAACAAGCAGGGGGGGGGGTACCCATTCTTACCCTCTCTGCAGACTAGCCATGGTTCTGTGGAGCACAGCCTTGAGCTACCAAGTGCATCTACATGCTCAATTCCTGCCAGAAAAACTAAATACACTGGCAGACGAACTAAGCAGAATTTTCATCGACACACACTAGTGGAAACTGGAACCGAAGACTTTCAGCATGTTGATAAACAAATGGGGGAGCCCAGATATAGATGTGTTTCCCTCCCCCCAGAACTACCAACTGGACAAATTCTGCACAAGGGCTCCCCACAAACAAGCTTGGTAAGTGGATGCTGTGACTTTCAGCTGGAAAAATCTATCAGTTTATGCCTTTCCTTCTCTGCCTCTCCTCTCTAAAGTACTACTAAAGATCAAACAGGACAAACCAAGGACAATATTGATTGCAGCAGACTGGCCACGCCAACACTCGTATCCCCTCTTGCGCAGTGTGTCACTGCCTGCTCCATGGCACCTGCCTCAGACCCCTACCCTGTTGTCATAGCAGGAGAACCAGATTCTGCACCCTCGGCTCCAAACCCTGAACCTTGCAGCCTGGCTATCTAATCTCTCCATTACCATCCCCTCAAACAAGTGTTGGATGTAATTATGGAGGCAAGGAGGCCTAGTACCAGAAAGTCTTATGCTGAAAAATGGAAAAGATTCTGTGCCTGGAACCAAACTTGAGGGATGGGCACAGCTGCGCCCAATTTACCTCAGATTCTTCAATACTTTACTGAGATGCTTCACAAGGGCCTTTCTTTTTTCTCCATCAAAATTCACGCCCCAGCCATTTCGGCTCATAACACAGAACCACCCCTCTTCTGTCATCCACTGCTGAAGCAGTTTCTCAGAGGGGCCAAAAACTTAAAACCATCCAGGAGAGCCCCTACTGCAGCCTGGGACCTTAACTTTGTATTGGAAAAACTCACTCTCTCTCCTTTTGAGCCAGCTGCAAGTGCAGAGTTAAAATTCCTTTCTGGGAAAACAACCTTCCTTTTAGCAATCACTTCAGCAAGACGGGTATCTTGAATTAGAGGCCCTTATGGCAGTGAAGCCTTACATCATCTTTCATGCTGAGAGGGTGTCCCTCAGGACCAATCTGTTTCATGCCAAATGTGGTATTCAGTGTGGCTCTTAATCAATCCATTCATTTGCCAACTTTCTTTTCTAATCCACAGAACAAAGGGAAACAGATACTGCACTTCTTAGATGTGCACAGACAACTTGGATTTTACTTGGACAAGACTAAACCTCAAAGGAAATCTGAACAACTGCTGGTGGCATTTGCTGCAGGGGCAGAGGGGAAGGCCATTTCAAAACAAACCATTTCTAAATGGATAGGCCATCGCATTCATTTCTGTAATAAGCACCATAAAAAAATTATCCCACAGGGGATTAGACCCCATTCAGCCAGGGCTGTATCTACCTCTGCAGCCTTTCTCAGAGGTGTCCCTACCAGGGGCATCCTAGAAGCTGCTACCTGGAGTTCTGTACATACTTTCACCAAGCATTACCATTTGCCAATTTTTTCTAAATTCCAGAGCTGGCTTTGCCACTGCAGTCTTGCAGGGCTTTATAGCTGGTCCTAATGCTATCTAAATTCCTCCTCCTATCCTTAGGTTTGGGTATCTACCCAAATGTGATGACTGCAGCAGTGAAACACTAAGAACATAGTACAGTTGTGTACACTTACCATAATTGATGCTGTTCGAGTGCGTTTACTTTTGCTGTCCTGGTTACCCTCCCTCCAGCCCCTTGACTTCTCTTGGCTGTACCTCTGCTCTTCTTTACTATGCCTGAAATCTTTTTGGTGTATTTGCTTTTTTGTTGGTGGTATAACGTGTGTGTATTCATATATGTGTGTGTATATGTGTATATATATATATATATATATATATATATATATATATATATATATATATATATATATTTGCTTCCCATTAGGAGTGCACCTGACATCTGGAGCAAGAAAAACTGATATGGTGTCAGCTGCATGCTTTATAACACTGACTACCTGACATCACGGAAGATGAGACAGCAACCGATGCAGGACCCAAGACTTTGATAATCAGGCTGACTGAGGGCTACTGCAAGCAGATAACCCAAATGTGATGAGTGCAACAGTGAATACACACTAACATCTACATTTATGGTAAGAGTACACAACTGTATTTTCTTAGATGGCAAGCTTGGCTTAAGGAACATATCTTACCAGTCTACGTCAAAGCAAAATTACTAGCTGCACCACTAGATCAAGAATGCCTGTTTGGCAATAAAACAGAAGTCCTCAAAAAGATGGAAGAAAAAGCTAAATTTATGCAAACTATTAAGTATTTCCTTCAGGTACAGCCACCTAGATTCAGTAGGCATTGACCTTCTAAAAACTGGTCCTTTCCAGTCCCTCCCAGACCTTCTCAGTCGTAACCCATGGGCAGCATACCACCACAATGTGTCTCAGGGTATGCACAGATCTAAGCAATAGAGTACTCCCACTTCTAAAATGGGGAGTAGTTAGCCAACATCCTGTGGTTAAATCTCAGTGACTTAATTCTTCCAAGCCTTGCCCAAGTACTTGCACCCTTAGGAGGAAAACTTGCCCTACATGCAAAAAACTGGGAGTTCATCAACCAGGACAGATGGGTCTTTAACATTGTATCCCATGGATATAGATTCTACATCCACTTACTACCAACCCCTAGTGATGGCCAGACATCCCCCCAAACCAGTGGGCAGAGACCCAAAAGCAAGTACTTTCTCTTCTCAATATCAAGGATATTCGACCTCTCCCAGCAGAGCATAGGGGACAAGGTTTTTACTCCAGGCTGTTTCTGGTAGCCAGGAAAGAAAACTCTTGGTGCCCTATCCTGGAGCTGTCTATTCTCAGCACCTTCCTGGTGGTTCCAAGGTTCAAGATGCTTACTCTCCAACAGCTGCTTCCTATGCGAACCATGATTTCCTGGCTAGCCGCTCTAGACTTAAAAGAAGCATATCTGCACATCCCCATAAGGGAATCTTGCAGGAAATACCTACGTTTCAGAGTAGGCTCTCTGCATTATCAGTTCTCTCCACTTCCCTTGGGCTTATCTACTGCGCCTAGGGTGTTCTCAAAATGCCTAGCTCCAGCCATTGCGTATTGCAGGCAGAGAAAAATTCAAATTTACACATACTTGCACAATTGACTGATTCAGGCGGACAGTCAGGAATTGCTACTCCAGCACCTGACATTTGTAAAGAGACTTCTAACTTCACTGAGGTACACCATCAACAAAAAGAAATCACATCAAGTATCCAGCCAACAGATTGTATTCCTGGGAGCAAATTTGAACACAACTTCCCAGATGGCATTCCTCACTCCAGAAAAACGCATGTTTTTGACAAACTATTTAAATCTACTGGCCACCAAAACCCAGCTATCTGCAAGAAAAATACTGCAAGCCCTAGGGTTCATGGCCTCCTGCATTCTACTAATTCCATATGCAAGACTGCGCATGAGGAAACTTTAATGGTACTTAAGTAGTCTCTGGTGTCAACTTTCTCAGGACCTGGGAACAATGTTTCCCATCATTCCTTGCCTAAGGGTAGAGTTTCTTTGGTGGGTAGAGGCCTGCTACCACAACAAAGGACTCCCTTTCACTCTATCCCCTGCCACACAAACCCTGACAGACGCATCAGACTGTGCATGGGAGGCTCACATGGCAGGGCAAGGTATTCAAGGTAAGTGGAGCCCAAAGCAAATGCAACTGTATATCAATCAAAACGAAATGTTAGCTGTACAGTATGTTCTGACAACTTTCAAACGCCTTATTCTTCCAGGGCAACTATTGATAGACAACACCACAGTTACGTGATACATAGACAAGCAGGGGGGGAATCCATTCCTAACCACACTGCAGGTTAGCTATGGCTCTGTTGGACACAGCCTTGAGCAACCCAAGTGCCCCTGCAAGCTCAATTCTTGCCAGGCAAACTAAATTCACTGGCAAATGACTTGAGAAATCTAATGAACCCGCATGAGTGGAAACTGGAACCCAAATCATTCAAGCTGCTGATCCACATATGAGGGACACCAGAGGTGGATCTCTTCACTTCCCCTCAGAACTTTCAATGGAGCAAATATTGCACCAGAACTCCCCACAGCCAAGAATGGAAAGTGGATGCTCTGTCCTTTACCATGGGAAAACACCTCAATCTGTGCCTTTCGCCCTTTGTCCCTCCTCTCGAAGGTTCTACTAAAGATCAAACAGGACAAACAAAGGACAGTCCTGATTACACCAGACTTTCCATGCCAGCACTGGTACCCACCTTTGTGCAGTCTGACAGTACTGCCACCTTGGCACCTGCCTCAGACGCCCCCTCCCCTGCTGTCCCAGCAGGAGGGCCAGATTTTGCATCCTCACTTACTAACCCTGACCCTAGCAGCCTGGTTCATCCCCTGAACCCTCAGTAAACAGGTGCTGGATGTCTTCCTGTTGGCAAAAAGGCATATTACTAGAAAATCCTATTCAGAAAACTGGAAAAGATACTGTTCTTGGAGCCAGTCTCTAGGAATGGACACACGTGCCCAGCTTACCTCATATACTTAACAGAAATGTTCCACAAAGGCATATCCTTCTCTGCTGTTAAGATTCATGCCTCCGCAATCTCAGCTCATTACAATACTTAACCACCCCTCTTCTCTCATCCTCTGGTCAAACCGTTCTTGAGGAGAGCCAGAAATTTAAGACCCCCCCTCCCCCCAGAAAGCTCCCACACCAGCCTGGGACCTTAACTATGTATTGGAAAAACTCATGCTTCCACTCTGAGCCTGCTGCTTCAGCAGAGTTAAAATTCCTCTCCTGGAAAACAGGTTTACTTCTAGCCATCGCTTCAGCAAGAAGTGTCTGAATTGCAGGCCCATATGGCCATGGTACCCTTCATTATCTTACATGCGGACAGGGTTCCCTCAGGACTAACCCATCGTTTATGCCAAAGGTGGTATCTAGTGTGGCTTTAAACCAATCCATTTGTTTGCCAACCTTTTTCCATAATCCTCAGAATACAGGGGAAAGGATCCTGCACTCCCTGGACGTGCACATGCAGCTTAGGTTCTTTCTGGACAGGTCTAAACCACTCAGTCTGTCCAGCTGCTAGTCAGTTTTGCTACAGGGGCAGAGGGCAAACCATTTCTACATGGATAGCACACTGCATCCATTTCTGCTGCAAATATCATGGAAACCTGCCCCACAGGGGATCAGAACACACTCCACTAAGGCAACGTCAACCTCTTCAGCATTTCTCAATGGAATCCCTGCTAGGAACATCCTGGAAGCTGCAAACCGGAGCTCTGTACACACCTTCACCAAGCATTATCACTTGCCTTCTTTTTCTAAATCCAGCGCTGGATTTACTACAGCAGTCTTACATGACCTGCTTGCCAGCCCAAATGCTTCTTGACTGCCTCCATCCATACTCCGCTTTGGGAATCGACGCAAATGTGATTACTGCAGCAGTGAAACATGAACATAGTGCAGTTGTGTACACTTATGTAGATGTTCTAGTGTATTTACTGTTGCAGTCCTGGTTACTCTCCCTCCAGCTTCCTGACTTATCTTTACTTCTACCTATCCTTTTTGTTTTGTGTACCTTATATCATTGGCATTTGCTTTTTGCTGGGGGTGTTCCACACCATGCAATTGCTTCCTATTTAGGGGGCTGCTGACATCTGGGGCAAGAAAAACTGATTTAATGACGTCAGCTGCATGTATTATACCCATGACATCCTGACGTCATGGAAGAAGCGACAGCATCTGATGCAGAAATCCCATGACTTTAGTATTCAGGCTGCCTGCAGCCAGATAACTCAAATGTGATGACTGCAACAGTGAATTCACTTTAACATCTACATTTATGGTAGTTGTACACAACTATACTATTTTTGTAAGGTATAAAAAAAGAAACCTGGACGTGAGAGAGAGTGATATGGTACAGTATTTATGCAAAGGAGAAGACCAGACATCAGTACAAAAAGGTGGCTCCAAAGATATTTGAAAAGATATGCAGGCAAAGGCACCCAGATATGCAGAAAAATAAGATCACAAAGGAGAAACCTAGGATAGAAGATTGGTCTTGTAGAAGTTAAACAAATAGAAACTGCGTTTATGGAATACCTGCAAAATGAAGGATTTAGTATAGAAAATCTAACTGGTAATGTTATAGCATGATGGAACAGTGAGTCCCCGAATTATGGGAATCCTCTGATAACTTGCTGCATGATGCTCTGGAGCCCTCAGTGGGAAACCAGTACAAATGTTCAGTTGGAATTGTGCAGTAAGAGAAGGAGCAGGTAACGGTGGCAACTCTGTTGCAGGCAATGTTGTGGAGTAATGGGTCAGTTCCCATATGAAGGAGCAACTGATGAAGTAGGATGCAGCTGAAGAGAATGTTGGAGGAAAACTTTCTGGAAATTTCTGCAGAATGCTCACAGGAAACCGCAAATATACCCTCAGTTAAGAAAAAATTATCTAGGGAAGGAGTTGCTTGATTAATAGTGATGGATAGTCATATTAATATCGATGAAAGAAGTCGATTTCATAAAATAAGTACAAAAATGTTGGAACATCGTAAAGATGAGTACAGTAATGACTGTTCCCAGAAATGTATGTGATATAACTGAAGTAAATTGGCAACAAACTTACCACAAAAATACAGCACAATAGGGGAAATTAAGGGAAGAAATAGTGCCATCATGGAAGTATTGAGGAGAGAAAACTGTAAAGCAGTTAAGACAAGTGTCACTGTTGGACTATGAAAGAGGGATCATATCAACAAAAATACTTAGACATATGTTAAAAGCAACACACAGTACCAGAACAGACCAGGATCTATTATAGACTATTGCAGATAAACTAGATAGCACAGGTAGAAAAACTTGGAAGATATGCAGATATAAAAGAAATGTACAAATAGGTAATTCATTCATTACCCAAAACATTTTAGAGAACTGGTGAACAAAGCAAAAGAAATAAACACCACCCAAAAGAAAAATAGATGCATTTTGGAGAAATATTTATGAAAAGCCCGTGGAACATAAACATATACTGAATGGATAAAAAAAATTAAAAGAAACTGGAGTTCAGCTGTAAAGGATATGAAATGGAATGAATTAACAGCCAGTGAAATTGAAACAAAATTAAGGAAAGCTCCTAGCTGAAAAACGCCAGGCCCAGATGCTGTATCCAACTTCTGGCAAAAGTATTAACATCTTTACACATCTATTTAGCATTGAGTGAGAGCCACTTGTATGCACATCCCCAACCTGGTTGACAAGAAAAATAACTATATACTGGAATTGATGCGGACAGTTTATAGTTATTTAGAAAAAACTCAATCATGGCAGTAGACCAAAACGGTAATAGTGAAACAAAGGATCATTTGTGTTGCTAAATAAAGGCATAATGGAGAACTGTAAAAAGAAAAATTTAGATGTCGCTTGGATAGATTAAAAAAAAAAAGCAGCATCTCACATTCATGGATGTGTGCTAATAGATGTACAAGATGCATCCTGAATTGATCATTATATTATGTTGACCACAAAACGGTGTCAGACCACTTTGCAGTTAAGCCATAACAACGGGCAAATTTTTCCAAGGATAGTAAAATACTCAAGGGTAATTTTTGTCAGCACTGTTTTGTCTTGCCCTTAACCCATTTAGATGTTTACTTAACAGATTAGGTCCTGGTTGCAATTTGGCTCGCAGGAAACAAAATTTCTTAAAAATGTCTCTACTCTTTTGTATGACTCAAAACTGTATAGTTCCTCAGATGAGCTGAAAGCACAACTGCAAATGGTTAACGTTCTCAGATAGTACAATAATAATTGATCTTGATAATTATGCAAAAGTAATGTTTAAAGCAAGAAAGTTGCAGTACCAAGAAAATATTGATCTAGGATAGGAGAGTAGAAATATTTGCGAACTGGTGAAAGATTGGCAATAAAACATGAACAAATGAGAATAAAACAAGTAAGCAGTACTTCAGAAGATCTGAGACTAATATTGAAAATGGCCTTTACATCTAAGCATGAAGTCCAAGGTATAAATCTGTTCGCTATCCCTGCTTTAACTTAGTTTTGGTGCGATTGACTGCCTCCAAAAGCTGTTGGATCATTTGGATAGAAAAACAAGAAAAATGCTTCAGGCTTATAAAATGAGATTTAAAAAAAAAAAAAAAAAAATTGTATATAGTGATTACATGTCCTTCTATTCCAGTTTGCAGTATGCTACTTGTGGGTTTTACTCTTCTCCAGTTTGTACGGCCAGGTTTCCAAAAATGTTCAGTCCCTCTTGGTGTGCCGGATGTCTGATGTGGCTGCAGGAATGGGGGCCATAAAAGTGACGTCTGCACACACCAGCCCTCAGAACTTTTCAGCTGCCAGTCGTATGCCAGGTGCTCCTGCTTCTTGCAGACGTCGGATCGAAGTCGGATTCTTTCAGTCATACTTTGCTGATACCTATGGTCTGTTCATGTCATCTGGCAAGGGCAAGTGCGGTTGGCAGATTCCCCACAGACACCCATGACCAGTGTCTCTTGTCTAGGCGGGGAACACTACCATGAGAACTGCGCCATTTGCCGATCATTTGTCCATAACACCTTACACTGCCATTTGCAGGCCTTACATTTATATTTAGGGAATCAACGCTTGAAACAAGTAACGTTAGGGATGGAGGCTGCGCCCAGTGGCCAGTCTGAACCATCTAGGAAGAGGGCCAAGTCCTCTCGGCCTACTTTGTATGCTGCGCCTCTGTCTGCTGATGTCAGCTTCGTTGAGGATCCAGCATCCGTCGGTGTAGGTAAAGCGGATACCTCTGAGGAAGCCACACAATATGAAGCGGATGACGCATCCACAGAGGATTTACCGGCGCCTGCCTTAGACGCTGGGGAGTAATGACCATTTACTCTGAGCCCATCGGATGCCGCCTCTGTCAATCTCGATGCCTGTCCTAAGGCCTTTTCCTAGCCAGATGCCAGTGAGGCCATTAAAGAAAAAGTAAAAAAAAAGACTCCTTACTTCAACACCTGAAAGCATGCCCGATTGGCAGACCTTCATCCAGACCTTATTCAATGACTTTGTGGAACTTAGGCCTTCTACAGAACTCTCTGCCACTGTCCCTCCCCTCCTTAGTCCCAGACCTCTCTTCTTTGAAAAGAGGGTAGATCAGCCTGAAGAAGAGGAATTGTCTCATTCCTCTGAAGACGCTCTTACTCCTTCCAGATTTCACCCCCCGGATGTGGGTCACCTGAGGAAGGCTCTGTTGAACCAGACTCCCCTGTAGGAGGGTCTTACCTTTGGGGAAATTAATAATAAGATTAACAACCACTTTAAGTGGCAATCCTGTGATATGTCTGTACAAAAAAGGTTTTATGACCATTATTCAAATGGACTCTCGCAGTCCTCCTGCCATTCCTATTCAACCTGCATTCTTAGATGCTTTTGCCTCAGCCTCCATTAACTTGGACTCCCAACCTCCAGCCCCATGTAGAGCAAACAGACCCTATAAAATCCCAGAGATGGAAAAATTTCTCCAAGTGCCCTCCTTGCTGATCCTGCCACTATCGCCATCATCTCTATGAGTATCACAGCTGTCCTCCCTGCTGATATACACAGCAAGACTATGGAGAGGCTGGGAAAGAAAATCAATACTTCTGCTACCTTCTCATTTAGAGCCACCAACTATCAAACACTCCTTAGCTCTGCTGGACAAAGCCACTAAAGATTTAGATGACATTCCTGACTGTGCAGCCAAGGCCTCCTTGTCTTCACTGATAGCACTCCTCTTTCAAGTCAAGACACTCCTTGAGGTGTAGTTATGATGCAGCTGAACCCTCAGCCAGGTCAGCTGCATCAGCTTCAGTACTAAGGAGGCACTCATGGCTGCAACTTCAGTCTCTCCCAGATGACTTCAGGGCCAAACTTCTTGACGCACCTTTAGATCACTCTGCCTTTTTTGATGCAAAAGTGGCTGACCTATTTATATCCTTACAATAAAAAGGAAAAGAATTACAAGACCTAGTCTCGCCTATTCCAAAGTTCCAGAGGAACTACCCGGCAAAGACACAGTTTATCAGGAAAGCCTCCAGGGCTGTGGCTCCCTGGTCTAGAAGACCCCCTAGAAGGCAGACTCCTCAGGCTAGGCCTTCTCAGTCTTCCAGCCAAAGGCCCCCCTTTCTTGACTGGGCAGATAGTGACTGCCTGCCAAAATTCCAACCCCCCCCACCCCATCCATGCCCCTATGTGCCTGTCTCTCACGGTCTCCCTGCGTGGTCACTCATTACCACAGACAAATGGGTTCTGTGTGTCATACAGGATGGCTACTTCATGTCCTGGATCACTCCCACATCAAGACTGGCCATACCACAGCCTCCTCCCAGTCTACCACCACTCCTCCAACAGGTTTTGCAAGCCCTGCTACTACAAGGCACCATAGAACCAGAATATTTTTGGTACCCAGAAAGGAAGGACCATGGAGGCTGATTTTAGATTAATCGCACCTCGACATCTTTCCTAAAAGTTTCTACTTTCAAGATGCTCACCCTACCTATTCTCTCTCTTCACTCATCCTTCCTCAGGGTTCCATGGCATCCCTGGACATAAAGGATGCTTACCTTCACATTCCTATAAAGCTGCCTTCAGGAAATACCTGAGATTCCTGGCGGTCTCATCTCACTTTCAGTTCTGTGCTTTGCCCTTTGGGCTTTCTACTGCCCCCAGAATATTTACAAAATGCCTGGCTCCAGTCATTGCCCACTCCAGGGAAAAGGGAATCCAGATGGTCTCTTAACTAGACCTAATTCAGGCAAAAGACAAGGAAACTCTCCTCCGCCACTCCCAGGGCCTTCTGGTAATCCTACAGTCTCTAGGGTTCCTGATCAACCTCCCAAAATCCCACCTCAACCCCATGCAGGATATTGTCTTTCTGGGTTGCAGGATCAGGACACACCTCAAGAAGGCCTTTCTTCTAGCAGAAAAGGTGGTATCCCTCCCAACCCACCTTCTTACTGCTCTACAGTCAACAGAGCTGACTGCAAGACGATTCCTGAGGCTTCTAGGTTACATGGCAGCTACCATTCCCATGATGATCTTAGAGTTTCACTGTTGCAGTCATCACACTTGGGTACTGTCTGGAGGTAGCCTTCAGTTGGCCCAAATACCAGAGACCAAGTATTTTTGCGTTGGATGCTGTCATTCCAGGACTGATGTCATGTCGTCGGGGATTTAAAAACAGCCAGCCGACACCATTACATCAGTCTTTCTTGCTGAGGAGCCCGAAGCAGATGCATTTTGCAAGTGGCCGGTTGGCCGCTACCTGAATTTTCATTTACGAATTGTATAATCCTGAAGTCTTCTAAAGCTAAGTACCCCGTTGGAGATCCTTTTTTCTTGCTCTAACCGATGTCAGAAAAAGTTAACAATTGTCTTGCCTGTGGAAAGCAAATACCTCAGATTTTCATTCTTTCTGGGTCACCCGTTTCAGCCCAGACTATGACCTACCATGACCTACCTCATCTGTTTTGTGCCTTGTACCTTGGAACCATTCGTCGTTGGGCTCTGTCGCTAAATTCTTTCGCTCTTTCTCCGTATTCTGAAAAGGCTTCGGTAAGCCATCCGACTATTATTCTGGAAAAATGTAAAGATAGACACTGCATGGGTCCAAAGCTGCTGACGACGCTTCCATTAAGTTAGTCGCCAGTCCAGTACTCATTGAGGTGCTTTCACAGCCCCTGATGCCCGCTTCAGTGGATTCGCAGGCCTCTACCGAGACCCATTTGGAGTCTTAGACTATCGAACCTGCGGATATCTCTACCTTGGATGGGTCTGGAGCCACTGTGCAGGCACCAGCTTCTGAGGCAGTTCTTTGCTCAACATAGTTTCGACTCAGACTTTTTTTTAACCAAAACTACCAAGTTTCTTAGGCCCAGAGTACACACTACTCCTAGAAAACAGACTACCAAAGAGCATGCACCTGCCCCCATGCCACATAAACAAATGCGTAGAATGGCCGAAGACATTATGCTGATTAGGGGAAGTCAGTTTTCCCCTGCTAAGAGATAGAGACCAGTCCCCTACAGCTTCTACAGACCAGAAGTCCAATGGCTGAGATTTCTGATTACGATGACATGCCCTTATCTGCTTATGAGGATTCAGATGCAGAGGAGTCCATCCCCTCTGCCTCCCCTCCAGATGATTTTTCTTTTGGTGAGACCTTGCATACCTTAAGAAAGCATTTCCACTGGGAATGCCATGACTATTCTCAGTCCAAAAAGAGACTGTGAATTCCTAGAGTTGCCTCAGCACAGGCATTTAGCAGTAGCCCCTGTCCTGGGTGGTGTTGATGTTTTTATGGAATCCAGTCTTATTCCTGACACTTCACATCCTTGCCCTAGGAATCCAGACAGGTACTACAGAGTATCTGAGACAAATTTCTTTTCAGGAATCCTACTGCTGACCCAGAGATAATTTCCCAGGGGTCTAAAGGTATCAAGGCAACTACAGCCAAGAATCCCACCTCTTCGAACAGGGACTCCAGAGCTTTGGACAGATGGGGTAAGAAGGTATATACCTGTGCAACTCTTGCTCTTGGGGCATTGAATTGTCAGTTTCACATGCTGAAGTACCAGCAACATATTGTGCAACTTGTTAAACAAAAAGTGGCAACCTTTACAGACTGTGCAGAAAATAAAGAATTGCAGGAGCTTATGCACTCTGCAAGCCAAGTCAACAAGCATACTTTGCAGTGTGGCTTTGATGCCCTAGAAGCATCTTGCCAGGCAGCAGTCACTGGCTCTGTACTGAGAAGACATGCTTGGTTCAAGAAGCAGACTTGGCCAGACCATGTCAAATCAAAGTTACTAGACGCCTCTTTGAACAAGGACATTTTGGCACCAAAGCAGAAGAGGTTCTTAAAAAGAAGAAAATGCTAAGTCTATACTTACTGTTAAAGAATTCTTACAAGTGCAATCCCCCGATTTCAGTAGGCATTGTCCTTCCAAACACTGGTCCTTTCCAGCCCCTTCCAGGCCGCCTCAAGCCATACACAGGGGCAACAGACCACTCAGACTACAGTCTCAGAGTATGCAGAGATCTAAGCAATGGAGTGCCCCCACCCCTAAAGCAGGGAGTGGGAAAGCCACCTCCTTGCGGAAAAAAACTCACAATGACTTCCTTACTCCACTCCCCAGCTCTGCCAAATTGCTTGTGCCCCTAGGAGGAAAACTTGCCGTTCATGCAAAAAACTGCATCAACATTGTATCCCAGGGGTACAAATTTTATTGCCATTCACTGCCAACCCCAAGCGGGTTTCCAGACCTTCCCCTAAGCCAGTGGGCAGAGACTCAAAGCCAATTAGCTTCCCTGCTCAATATCAGAGCTATTCAACTGGTTCCAGTAGAACAGAGGAGTGAATGATTCTACTCCAGACTTCTGGTACCCAGGAAAGAGGGGCTCTTGGTGCCCAATCCTGGATCTTTCAATTATCAACGCATTCCTGGTGGTACCAGAATTCAAAATGCTTACCCTGCAACAGCTTCTTCCTATGCTACCCAAGGATGTCTGGTTAGTCACCCTAGACTTAAAAGAAGCCTATCTGCACATCTCCATAAGGGAGTCATGCAAGAGGTATCTACATTTCAGGGCAGTATCTGTACATTATCAGTTCTCTGCACTTCCCTTTGGCTTATCAACTGCACCCATAGTTTTCACAAAATGCCTGGCTCCAGCCATTGCATACTGCAGGCAGAGAAATATCCAAATTTACCCATACTTGGGTGACTGCCTGATTCAGGCGGACAGTCAGGAATTGCTGTTGCAGCACCTGACATTTGTGAAACACCATTTCATTTCCTTGGGGTACACCATCAATGAAAGAAATCAAAACTGGTACCCAGTTAAAATTGCATTCCTGGAAGCAAGCTTGGACACAACATTCCAGATGGCATTCCTCACTTCAGATAAACAAGTCCATCTGACAGCCTACTTCAAACAAATGGCCACCAGAACCCAGCTATCCACAAGAAAAATACTACAGGCCCTAGAGTTCATGGCCTCATGCATCCTACTAATTCCATATGCCAGAGTGCATATGCGGAAACTTCAGTGGTACTTAAATAGTCTTTGATGCCAACATTCTCAGGATCTATTGTACCCTGTAAGGACAGAGTTCCTTTGGTGGCTAGAAGCATGCAACCCCAACAAGGGACTGCCATTTTCTCAACCCCACGCCGCCCAGACTCTAACCACAGATGCATCAAGACTATGCCTGGGGAACACACACAGACGGCAAATGCATTCAGGGCCACTGGAGCCTAAGTCAATTTCATCTGCACATCAACGAAAGAGAGATGCTAGCTGTGCAGAATGCCAACAGCTTTCAGATCTTTTCTTTTTCCAGTACAACTGCAAATAAAAACAGACACCACAGTTATGTGGTACATCAACAAGCAGGGGAGAACCCACTCCTGCCCACTCTGCAGGTTAGCCATGGCCCTGTGGCACACTGCCTTGGACATGCAAATCTGTCTGCAAGCTCAGTTCCTTCCAGGCAAATAAAACTCACTGGCAGACTTAAGCAGCAATCTCCTAGACCCACACAAGTGTTTATTGGAGCCTAGCATCTTCAACCTTCTGATTCCGAAATGGGGGACCCCAGAGGTGGATCTCTTTGCCTCCCCCCTACAGCCACCAGCTCAGCAAATTCTGCACCAGGAATCCTTACAGCAGGGCCTGGAAAGTGGATGCCTTATCTTTTCAGTGGGTATGTCTGTCTGTGCCTTTCCCCCTCTGCCCCTTCTCTCAAGAGTGTTACTCAAGATAAGACAGGACAGACCAAGGACAATTCTGATTGCCCCGGACTGGCCACGCCAGCACTGGTACCCACTCCTGCGCAGCCTGTCACCTGTGCCACCCTGGCACCTACACCAGAACCCAACCCTGCTCTCAGCAGGCGGGGACATATTTTGCATCCACAACTGCAAACCCTAAATCTTGAAGCCTGGCTTATTCCTTGATTTCTCCCCAACACCCCTAAGCAAGCAGGTGCTGAATGTCATTCTTGAAGCCGTAAGACCCAGTACAAGAAAATCCTATGCCAAGTGGAAAAAGTTCTCCTGCTGGATTCAGTCTAAAGGAGAGGACACAGTGCTGCCCTCTCTGCCTGTAATCCTGGATTACTTAGCAGAGCTACTCCACAAAGACTTGTCCTCCGTTAAGATAATGCCTCAGCCCCTTTTGGCTCATTACAACACTGAGTCACCTCTCTTCTTGCACCCTCTTATCAAACAGTTTCTGAGAGGGGCGAACAACTTAGGGCCACCAAGGAGAGCACCCACCCCTGCTTGGGACCTTAACTTTGTACTGGAAAAGCTCACCCCCCCCCCCCCCCCCATTTGAACCTGCTGCATCAGCTGAGCTAAAATTCCTCTCTTGGAAAACCGCCTTGCTTCTGGCCATCACTTCAGCTAGACGAGTGTCTGAGCTACAAGCACTTATGGCTGTGGAACCCTTCATTATTTTCCATGCTGACTGAGTTTCTCTCAGGACTAACCCTTCTTTTATGACTAAAGTGGTGTCCAGTGTGGCTCTCAACCAATCCATCCATTTGATAACTTTCTTTCCTAATCCTCAAAAATAAAGGGGAAAGGATCCTGCACTCTTTGGACACGCGCAGACAGCTCAGATTCTACCTTTATAGGACTAAGCCCTTTAGAAAATCTGACCAGTTACTATTCTCTGGAATTCGGGCCGACTGAGGGCTACCTGCAGGCAGATAACCCAAGTGTGATGACTGCAACAGTGAATACACTCCCAAGATCTACATTTATGGTAAGTGTACACAGCTGTACTTTGCCCATAGCAAGGATGCACATGAGGAAAGTTCAAGGGTTCCTCCGGTCGGTGTGGACCCAACACTCCCCACTCTGTAAAGTTCAGGATCCTGCTGCTCCCCTGCTTGCATCAGGAGCCGGTATGGTGGGTGGCTTAGGTTGCCCAAAACCCAGGACTGCCTCTGCAAACACCCTTTCCCTCCCAGACCATGTGCACAGATGCCTCTGATCAGGGCTGGGGAACAACTCTGGGGAAAAAGAACAAGGTTTGTGGACAGACAAACAAGATCACATATAAACGTGAGAGAAATGAGCCATTCTCCTTGCTCTACAGGCCTTCCAGCCCTATGCTAGAGCAGGGCCCTCTAAAGATATTCACAGACAACACCACAGTCATGTGGTATCTCAGCAAGCAGGGAGGGACCAGATCCTACCTTCTATGCAGCGTAGCTCTACGGGCATGGGAACTGGTTACCTCACAAGGGGATCCGTGCTTCAGGCAGCCTACATCCCATCCCTGCACAACTCCCAGGCAGATTACCCAAGCAGAACTATTTCACACCACGAGTGGATACTGCAGAGAGATGTTTTCCTGACTATGGTCCACAAATAGACCTCTTCGCTGCCTCCATAAACAGGCAGCTTCCTGGCTACTGCACCAGGTCGCCAGACCCCAAGACATTAGCAACAGATGCCTTCTCGATAACGTGGAAGGACAAATTCTGTATACATTCCCCTCCCATTGATACAAGGGGTCCTGCTGAAAATTCAGCAGCTTTCTCCCAAAATCTTGCTGGTGACTCCCAACTGGCCCAGACAGCACTGGATGTTCTTCGTGTTTCACTGTTGCAGTCCTAACATATGGTTTATCTGGCTCCCAGTAGCCCTCTGCCGGCCTGAATACCAGAGTCCTTGGTATATGACGTGTGTTGTAAACTGATGTCAGTGTGTCAGGTATAAAGGGAGGTGGCCGATGCCATTTCCTCAGTCTTTCTTGCCGCGGAGTCTGAAGCAAATGCAATTTGCACTAGTGCCAGTCGGCGGTTTACCTTTTTTCTGCATTCCGACTAACAAGTTGGACGTCTTCAGATAAGTACCCCGTTGGGGATCCTCTTTTCTTGCTTTAACGAATGTCAGATAAAGTTAATAACTGTCTTGCCTCTGGAAAACTGATTCTGCACCGTGATTTTTATTCCTATTGTATAACTTGGGGCCTTGAGCATGATGTCCCTGTGATCTCTGTGCTTCCTTCAACCCGCGTACTATACGCCGTAGAGCTAAGATTTTATGTAAGCATTTCGGAGTTCGGCCTAAGTTCGTCGGTATGGCGTCTTCTGGTCTCCCGACTTCAGATATACCTAGGAAATGCAAGGACCACGACAGTCCTAGGGTTAAAGTTGCTGATGACACTAGTGATATCAGTCATTGGCTCAGCAGTAGCTAGTGAGGCACTTTCACAGCCCCTACAGTCTGCAGAATTTTAGCCACAGGCCTCTGCCAAGACCTTTACATAGTCCTCCATGCCACAGGCTGCTATCTTGTCTTCAGCCTGTCGCCGCCTCAGATGGGTCTGGAGCTGCTATGCAGGCACCGGCTTTTGACACCTCTTCGACATGAGACTAGAGCCAGACTGACTATCTTAGCTCAGACGTCTGCAGATGGTCTTCGTGTTTCACTGTTGCAGTCATCACATTTGGGTTATCTGTCTGCAGGTAACCCTCAGCCGGCCCGAATACCAGAGTCTTCGGATTCCTGTGTCTGCGGTCTCTTCTTCCATGAAGTCAGGTCATCAGGGGTATAAAACATGCAGCTGATGCCATTACATCAGTCTTTCTTGCCGTGTGGTGCCAGAAGCAGAAGCAGTTCACAAGTGCCAGTCAGCCGACTCCTGAAATTTTCGTTTGAGTTTCACATTCTGAGTCTTCAAAAAAGATAAGTACCCCATTGGAGATTCTTTTTCTTGCTCCAGCTGATGTCAGTAAAAGTTAAGTTTTCTTACCTGTGGAAAGCAAATACCTCAGAGATTTTCATTCGTACTGTATCCCCTGTTTAGGACCAGACCACGACGTCCCTAGTCGGTTTTGTGCCTTGTTCAACCCCCGAATTATTCGTCGTCATATCTTTGCAGCCAATTACTTTCATACTCTGTCACAGTACTCCAAAATGGCTTCATTAAGCCATTCAACTACTGATCGTCTGAAAAAAACGTAAGGATAAAGACAGACCGCATAGGTCCAAAGCTGCCGACGCTTCCGTTAGGCTAGTTGCCAGTCCACCGGTACTCAGTGTGGCGCTATTGCAGCCCCTGATACCTGCTATCTCAGATTCGCAGGCCTCTACTGAGACCCATTCAGAGTCCGGTATGCTGCGAGATGCTTCTTCGACTATGGAACCTGCGGATTTTTCTACCTTGGGTGGGTCTGGAGCCGCTGTGTAGGCACCGGCTGCTGAGGGTGTATTCAGGCCAACAGACTTTCATTTTAAACAGATGCCATCGTTTTCATCCAGGCCTAAAACTCGCACCACGTCTAGAAAACAGACGTCCAAACCGCAGGCTCAGGCCCATATGCCTAAAAAGCAAATGCTTAGAATGGCTGAAGACCTTATTACTGTAATTAGGGGAAGCCAGCCTTCCCCCTCTAAGAGACCTAGAACTGATTTTCCTTCTGATTCTTCTGATCAGGAATCTGTTATTTCTGCTCCTTCTGATTACCAGGATTTGCCCTTATCTACCTATGAGGATTCTGATGCAGAGGATTCTTACCTCTGCTACCGCTCCTGAAGATTTTTTTTTTTTTTGGTGAAACCTTGCACACTCTTGGGGAGCATTTCTGCTTTGAAAGCCAGGATTACTCTGACTCCAAAAAGATACTTAGGGAATTCTTACTTCTTCCTGAACACAGGCCTTTAGCATTCCCTCCTGTTCTGGACATTGTAGATGCTTTCTTTGGAATCCAGCCTTTCCCCAGACACTTTACCTCCAGCTCCCAGAAAACCTGACTGGTATTAGAATACCCGACTCTCAAAAGTTCCTTTTCAAGAATCCTACTGCCGATCCAGAGAACATTTCCCAAGGACCAAAAGGCATTAAGGCTACTGCTGCCAAAAGTCCTATCCCTTCTGATAGAGATTCTAGAGCCTTAGACTGGGTAAGAAGGTATACACTTCTGCTACTTTGACCATTAGGGCTTTAAATTGCCAGTTTCATATGTTAAAGTAATCAGCAGCATGTTATGGGGCTACTTAAACAGAAAAATGATGATTCCTGACTGTAATGAACATAAAGAATTATAGGATTTAATGCATTCTGCAGCAGAAGTTGGTAATCCTACTTTGCAATGTGGTTTTGACGCTTTAGAAGCATCTTGCAGGACTGCTGTCACTGGATCTGTGCTTAGAAGGCATGCTTGGCTTAACGAACAAAACTTGCCAGATCATGTGAAGGCTAAATTACTGGATGCTCCCTTACACTAAATCTTCCACAACCATCATGAAAGACCGGGACACGTTTTGGAAAATGTGGACTAAAACTAGGACACCTTCTCTACTTCAGAAATATAAATAACTCAGAAATAATAAAAAAAAAAAGTCATCCATTATGACAAAATAAATTTCTATGCCAATCCTCCCTCTACTCTTAAATCAGGCCCAAGTAAATTCTGGATCTCTATTAAACAGACTCTTCATCCAGGAAACCCTTTCTCTCCTAACTCATGTCCCAATGCAACACCTAAAGACACAGCCAACAAATTTAATCATTTTATAAACTCAGCCTCCATAATAAATTCTCTACCCCCCCAGAAACAACACTAGCAACCCCACAAGCTCTCTACCTCTTCCAAACCCCCCTAACTCCTCCTCTCTAGAAGCAGTATCCACTGTGTAAAGTCATTACTCTCTAAACTTAAATCCTTGCTCCCCTTCTGTTGACAAGCTTACCATCTTATTTCCTGCAGATTGTCTCTGAAACTCTTGCCTTTCCTGTATCCATCTTAATCAACCAATCCATTTCTGAATTCTATGTCCCCAGTGTGTGGAAGAATTTCTTTACTCTACCCATTCACAAAGGGGGCATCTCCACCAACATATCCAACTTCAGACCGATTGCCATACTCTCTCCACTCTCAAAAATCCTAGAGAAATGGATTCACAAGCAGGTAATGCATTACCTTTACCAGGAAAATCTTCTCACCCACACAGCAAGGTTTCCATACGAAGCATAGTGCAACTTACTGCACTTCTATCATTCATCAACAGTCTCCCTAGGTCGTGATAACAATAAGCTTGTCTCATGCCTGTTCCTTGACCTTCTAAAGCCTTTGACATGGTCTCCCACCCACTCCTTATAGATAAAACTCACTAACTAACATTTCTCTCCCCCCTACTATCTCCTGGTTCTCCAGCTATCTCTCTACCCGCCAGCAATCAGTTAAATGGCACTCTGCACTATCCTCCCCTCTCACTGTACAAGTTGGAGTCCCCCAAGGGTCCATACTTGGACCACTACTCTCTAATATTTTCACCAACCTGCTCTACTCCTCTTGTCCCCAGTCATCTCTTGTGCCATATGCTGATGATGCAACTGTTATAACCATTGCTGACAACCCAACTGACCTCCACTCAATTACCCAAGCATCCTTCCACACCATTGAGACTTGGCTTAGTGATAAATACTTAATCCAAAAAAAAAACTAAGCTCCTACTCTTCCTCCCTAAAAACATCACCATACGCAAGTACATTTACCATCTTATCCTGCAACAACACTATCATCTCAGCTGAATCTAGTACTAAATTGCTAGGTGTTACAATAGATGATCAGCTTATGTTTGATCTCCATATTACTAACTTGGTAAAAAGAACTCCTCAGAAACTTGGACACCTTTTCCGTAGCAAGCAGTACTTAACACTGCCCAAATAACTCTCTCCAAGGCTTTATTACTCCCAACACTTCTGTACAGCTGCCACATATTCACAAACCTAAATTCTACACTTATTTCCAAGCTTGAAATTACCTATAATAAGATTGCCAGATTTGCAGCTAACCAAACCTACAAGTCACACCACTGCATAGCACTACAGCAACTAGAGTGGTTAGAATTCCCTTAACTGCTTCTACTATACCAACTACAAATCATCCACTCTATCCACCCTCCTGCCCCATCCTCTCCACTGTCATATCCAAATTTTCCCCTGCTAGGATGCTACGCAGCTCAAATCAATTATTTAGACATCTACAAACCCAAAACCAAAATAAGGCTGCCTTCTCTACAACTATAACCCAGCTTACATCCTGGAACCAACTCCCCTTGGAAGTAAAATCCCTCCAGCATAGCAAAAGTTTCAAATTAGCCACAAGGAAATACCTAAAAACAAAGTGGTCTTGGCACTGTAGCCAACCACCCTGAAATCACCATCCTTTCACCTATTTCACCACCTCACTCTTAATGCATCTCTAACGCTATTCACCTGCCTCTTCTACCTCTTCCCTTCCTCTGTCTCCAACCACTCTTAATTCTTTCAGCCTCAGAACAACCTGCATGTCTAGTCTGTCTCCTATACTTTACCTCCCCTACTAGCCATTCTTACTTCTTGTTTCCAAACTCCTATACAACTAGATCCTACCCACTTTGAATAAGCATCTGCCTAACTATTAACTCATTTTGCTCTAAGCAGCTTAAATCTAACTAGTCACATTTTCTTCTGCTAATTGTTTAAAACCTTGTTTGTAACAACTCACTTGTCTGCCAATTGTTAATACTCTGTATAATTGAATTGCCTGAGGAGCTTTTTTTCTCTCCAGGTCTGTGCTTGTAAGATCCTATAGCTGATTGTTACTACTATGCTACTAAAATTTAATAAATTGTTTTCTAGTCTTGAGCTTTTCTCCCTGGGTCTCATTTGAAAATGAGCCAAAAGCTCAGCCAGACTAACCCGGTTAACAAATGTAAAATAAATAAGACTGCCTTTTTGGCAACAAAAGTCCTCAAGAGAATAGAGGAAAGCTAAATCTATGCAAACTGTCAGATTTCCTACAAGTATAGCCTCCCGGATTCAGTAGGCATTGGCTTTCAAAGAACTGGTCTTTTCCAGTTCCTTCTAGGCCTTTTCTGTCCAAACCCAGGAACAACAGACGACTTGGGCTACAGTGTAAGGCTATGCACAGACTTAAGCAGTGGGGGGCTCCCACTTCCAAAGCAGGGAGTAGTAAGCCACCACCTTACAGAAAAATGGCACAAGGACTTAACCCTTCCAAGCCCTGCTCTACTACTTGCTCCCTTAGAAGGAAAGCTCGCCCTGCATGCAAAAAACTGGGAACTCGTTACCCAAGACAATTGGGTTTTGAACATAGTTTCCCAAGGATACCGATTCCACTTCCAGACACTACCAACCCCAAATGGTTGGCCAGACCTACCCCCAAATCAATGGACAGAAGCCCAACAGCAGGTCCTCTCTCCTCAATATCAGGGCTGTTCAGCCTGTCCCAGTAGAACAAAAGGGGTCAAGGTTTTTATTGGACTTTTTCTGGTGCCCAGAAAAACTACTCCTGGCTATCCTGGACCTCTCTATTCTCAACACCATTCTGGTAGCTCCAAAATTCAAAATGCTAACTCTGCAACAGCATCTTCCCATGCTAGTCAAGGATGCCTGGCTGGCAACCCTAGACTTAAAGGAAGCTTATCTGCACATCCCAATAAGGGAATCTTGCAGGAAATACCTATGTTTCATGGCAGGCTCCATGCACCATCAGTTCTCTGCACTTCCCTTTTGGCTTATCTACTGCGCCCAGGGTATTCACAAAGTGTCTAGCTCCAGCCATTGCATTTTTCAGGCAGAGAAATATTCAGATTTACCCATACTTGGACAATTGTCTGATTCAGGCAGAAAGCCAGGACATGCTATTACAACACCTGGCAATCGTAAAGAAACTTCTAACCTCAGTGGGGTTACACCATCAACGAAAAGAAATCTCACCTAGTACCATGCCAACGGATTGTATTCCTGGGAGCAAGCTTTGAACACAACTTCCTAGATGGCATTCCTCACTCCAGAGAAAAAGTTTGACAACCTACTTCAAACTATTGGCCACAAAACCCCAGCTATCTGCAAGGAAAATTCTGCAAGCCCGGTGGTTCATGGCTTCTTGCATTTTACTAATTCCATATGCGAGACTGCATATGAGGAAACTCCAATGGTATCGAAAAAGCTTATTAATGACAACATTGTCAGGACCTGGAAACCATGAATGTTCTTCGTCTCACATTGCTGCAGTCATAACCTGTGGGTAGTCCGCTGTCCTCGGTCGGCCCGAATACCAAAGTGTTAGGCTGGCGTCGGTCATGGTCGCTCAGATCTGACGTCAGCACGCAGTGGTACTAAAGCGCATGACCGACGCCATATCCTCAGTCTTTCGTGCCGCATGGTCCGAAGCAGAAGCAGCGTTTGCAAGTGCCGTTCGGCGTCCTGACATTTTCGTATTCTGAGTTTCAGACCGAAGACCAAGTTGGGCTAAGTACCCCGTTGGGGAATATTTTTTTCTTTTCTTGCCTCAGTTAAGTCCGGATGTCAGAAAAAGTTAATTGTATTTCTTGTGGGAAACAGATACCTCATAGGGACTACCACTCTCTCTATTCCTTGCTTGGGGCCTGAGCACGACGTAGTTGGGTGTCGCTTTTGCGCTAGATTTAATAAGCGCGCCATTAAACGCAGGTTAGATTGTGCTAGACTTGTTTTTGGTAAGCGGTGCAACTACAGCATGCCGTCGGATCCTCCGCCCGCTACCGCTAAGAAGCGAAAAGATAAATCGTTAAAGTCTAAGCAGGATGAGTCGTTCGTTGCGGACGCCGGTTCTTTGGAAACTACGGTGGAATCAGTGGATCCAGCCGAGGTTTCAGCTGAGTCTCAGGGGGAGCCTTTAATATTACAAGAATTGGCCTCTCAGGAGTCAGGTCAGGCCGAGGGGGCCTCTCAAGTTTCTGTAGTTCCTTCTTTACATAAGGTTGTTAGGCCTTCTACTTCTGTCACTAAAGCACCTTCTAAAGCTAGGCCTAGTCTTTCTGGCACAGGCGTCAGCCCAAGTTCTGCAGGCTCTGTTCCTAAGAAACATATGCTAAAAATGGCAGAGGATTTGATTACTTTAATCAGAGGTTCTATGCCCCCTCCAGATAAGAGACCTAGGGTGGAGACAGGGGTGGAGGGTTTGGAGCATTCCTCAGATTACTCTGAGTCTTCAGCTGAGGAAATTCAGGATTTTCCTCCCTACTCTGATTCGGATGCAGAGGACTCCTGTCCTTCTGCTTCTCCTCCAGAGGATTTTTCTTTTTCTGAAACCCTGCATTCCATGAGGGAGCATTTTAAGTGGGAAGGTCAGGATTTCTCCGATTCTCGTAAGAGGCTTAGGGAATTTTGTTTTACCACAGCATAGGCCCTTGGCCATTCCCCCTGTTTTGGATGTTGTTCAGGATGTTTTTTCTGAGGCTTCCCTTAATCCTGATTCTTTACCTCTGGCCCCTGTCAAGCCAGACAGATACTACAGAGTTCCAGAGGCTCATAAATATTTATATAAGAGTCCTAGAGCTGACCCAGAAACTATTAGCCAGGGACCTAAGGGTGTCAGGGCCTCTGTAGTAAAGAATCCAGTTCCTCTGGATAAAGATTCTAGAGCTTTGGATAGGTGGGGTAAAAAAGTGTATACCTCCTCCACACTAGCTACGAGGGCTTTGAATTGCCAGTTTCATATGCTGAAGTACCAGAATTTTCTGTTAAGTCAGTTGAAATCTAAGGTAGATGCTTTAGCTGAGGGTATAGAGTGTAAGGAATTGCAGGATTTAGTTCATGCCTCTGATCAGGTAGGTAAGCATTCCTTGCAGTGTGGCTTTGATGCTCTTCAGGCTTCTTCCAGGGTGGCGGCCACTGGTTCAGTTATTCGTAGGCACGCCTGGCATAGGGATCAGAATTTGTCAGAGCATGTTAAAGCTCGAATTTTGGATGCTCCCCTCCAATCTGAAGTTCTTTTTGGTTCTCCTGTTGAGTCAGTCTTTAAGAAAATGGAAGACAAAACTAAGTCCATGCAGACAGTTAAGGAATTTTTACAAGTGCACCCACTAAGTTTAGCAGAAATTGGCCTGCAAAAGGATGGGCATATCCTTCTTCCGATTACCAGTCTAAGGGCAGATCTAGACGTGGTAGGGGCAGAGCTCATGCTCAGGGTTCTTTCAGACCTAGGACGTGGAGTTCTCCTGCACAATCTTCTGGTGAGGGCAGGGGTCAGCCTTTTCGTAAACAGACCCAATGACCTGTATCTCCAGCTGCCAGATTCCTCCTGTCTGGCAGCTCCTCTAGGAGGAAAGTTGGCACTCTTCAAGCAAAATTGGCTTTTGGTCACCCAGGACAAATGGGTGTTGGACATTATAGATCGAGGCTACAAGTTTTATTTTCACACCTTGCCTCCTTTCAAAGGCATGCCGGACGTACCTCCTCAGCAAAAGCAGGAGGCTCACAAACAGATTTCTTTACTTTTAAAAATGGGGGCTATTCAGGTGGTACCTCCGTCAGAACTAGGCCTAGGATTTAATTCTCGCCTGTTCCTTGTGCCAAAGAAGGGGAACACTTGGAGGCCAATTCTGGATTTGTCTATTCTCAACACATACCTAGACATCCCAAAATTCAAGATGTTAACTTTACAGCAACTTCTGCCTCTGCTAGGCAAAGATCACTGGATGGTAACTCTGGATCTCAGAGGCTTATCTTCACATTCCTATCAGGCCCAGCTGCAGGAGGTTCCTGCGTTTTCGGGCTGGTACTTTTCATTATCAGTTCTCTGCATTGCCCTTAGGCTTATCTACTGCGCCCAGGGTGTTCACAAAGGTCCTGGCTCCTGTGATAGCCTTCTTAAGACTAAGAGGAATACAAATTTATCCTTATTTGGACGATTGCCTGATTCTTGCTCAAGACAAAGTCACGTTACTTCAGCATCTACAGTATGTAATGGCAGTGTTAAGGTGCCTAGGGTATTCTGTGAACGAAACAAAGTCCAGTCTAGTACCCTCTCAGGACATGTGCTTTCTGGGTGTGAGACTGAATACAGCCTCTCACATGGCTTTTCTGACCCCGGACAAACAAAGAACTCTTCCCCTATACTTTCAGAGGTTATCCCTACTGTCCAGGCTGACTGCAAGGACAGTCCTTCAAGCCTTGGGGTTCATGGCATCTTGTATTCTGGTACTTCCCAATGCCAAACTACATATGAGGAAGCTACAGTGGTATCTCAAAAGTGTATGGACTCAAACACTGCCACGATTTGGACACTGTCATTCAGATAATACCTTGCATCCAAAGGGAATTTTTGTGGTGAGCTCAGGAATGTCACCTAAACAAGGGACTCTCTGTGACCCGACCAGAGGCGAGTCAGATCCTAACGACAGATGCCTCGGACATGGCTTGGGGAGCACATTTCAATGGGAGATGGGTTCAAGACACGTGGCCTCCCAGACTACAGCATTTGCATATCAACATGAAGGAGATGTTAGCAGTCCAATTTGCTCTGATGGCTTTCAAGGATCTACTTCAACCGGGACAGGTGTTGATTCAGACAGACAACACAACAGTCATGTGGTACATCAACAAGCAGGGGGGAACCCATTCGTACCCTCTTTGCAGACAAGCTATGGTTTTGTGGGAGACTGCTCTGAGTTTGCACCTCACTCTTCAAGCAAGGTTTCTGCCAGGAGCACAGAACTCCTTAGCAGATGTTTTGAGCAGGCAACTAGTGGATCCCCACGAGTGGAAATTGGATCCCCATGTATTTCAACAGTTGACAGTGGCTTGGGGAACTCCAGACATAGATCTGTTCGCATCCCCACAAAATTTCCATCTGCCAAAATTTTGCACAAAGATGTTTCACCCAGAAGCTTGGAAAGTGGATGCTCTATCTTTCAGTTGGAACAACCTTCACGTCTATGCCTTTCCTCTGCCTCTCCTTCCCAAGGTGCTCTTGAAGGTCAGACAGGACAAGCCTTGCATGATCCTTATAGCTCCAGATTGGCCACGTCAGCACTGGTACCCTTTGCTGAGGAGTTTAGTTCGGGAGCCTCCTTGGCCTTTGCCAACAATTCCACACCTTTTGTCTCAGGCAAGCAATCATTTCCTCAATGTCAGGATACAGTCCCTGCATCTGACAGCCTGGCATATTCTGTTTTAGACCCTGGGGGGTCGCAGCTTCCTCAGCAAGTTTTAAATGTCATTTTGGAAGCCAGGCGGCCTAGTACAAGAAAAGTTTATGCTGATAAATGGAGGAGATTTTTTCTTTGGAGCACAGCAAAGAGCTTTGCTGTTTCAAGGCCTAATTTGAGTGTTACACTACAGTACCTTACAGAATTATTAGACAAGGGTTTGTCTTTCTCCTCCGTGAAAATTCATGCTGCAGCCATTTCTGCTCACTATGACTGTGACCCTCCATTATTTTCTCACCCTTTGTTTAAGCAATTTCTTAGAGGGGCAAAGAATATAAGACCCCCACGTAGAGCTCCTACTCCTTCCTGGGATCTCAATTTTGTGTTGGAAAAGCTGACTTTACCTCCTTTTGAACCTGCTGCTACAGCTTAGTTGAAGTTTTTGTCTTGGAAGACTGCTTTTTTGTTGGCCATTACGTCTGCTAGGAGGGTATCTGAATTACAGGCTCTAATGGCAGTTGAACCCTTCCTAATATTTCATAAGGATAGGGTATCCTTACGTACTAACCCTACTTTTATGCCTAAAGTTGTTTCTGATGTGGCCTTGAACCAATCTATTCATTTGCCTACTTTTTATGTTGATCCCCAAAATAAAGGGGAAAAACTTTTGCACTCTTTGGATATTCACAGGCAGTTACTTTATTATGTGAGCAGAACTAAAGGGTTCAGGCAGTCTCAACAGTTATTCATTTCTTTTGCCTTGGGTTCGCAAGGAAAACCTGTTTCAAAGCAAACTATTTCTAAGTGGATTAGCCATTGTATTGCTTTTTGTTGTTCTCATCATGGAAAGGAGGTTCCGGCTGGGATTAGGCCTCATTCCACTAGGGCTACTGCCACTTCCACTGCTTTTTTAAGGGGAGTAGCTACTAAGGATATTTTGGAGGCAGCTACTTGGAGTTCAGTGCACACTTTTACTAAACATTACCATCTCCCTCTTTATTCCAAATCCAGGGCTGGGTTTGCCACTGCAGTTTTACAGGGCATGTTAGCAGCTCCTAGTGCTTTTTGATTTGGCCAACCTCCCTTACCTTTGCTTTGGGATTCTACCCACAGGTTATGACTGCAGCAATGTGAGACGAAGAACATAGTACAGATGTCCTTCATGGATGCATCTGCAGTCATAACAACTGGGTTGTCCTGTCGTCAGGCAGCCCTTCAGTCGGCCAGATTCCAAAGTCCGGGTCCGGCTTCGGCTGATGTCGCACTTCACCCGACGTCATCTCTGTTGGTCTTCGGGTATAAAGGCATCAGCCGACACCATATTCCTCAGTCTTTCTTGCCGCGTGGCGCCCGAAGCAGAAGCTGTTGGCAAGTGCCGGTCGGTCGGATCCAGAGATTACTTCTACCGAATACTACTTCGAAGACTTCTAAAGCTAAGTATCCCATTGGGGACTCTTTCTTGCCTCAGCCGATGTCAGAAAAAGTTAATAATTGTTTAACCTGTGGGAAACAAATACCTCATAAAGATTTCCACTCTTATTGTCTGCCTTGTTTAGGCCCAGCCCACGACATAGCAGCCTGTTCGGCCTGTGCTTCATTCAACCGACGAACGCTTAGGCGTCAGTCGGAGTTTGCTGAACAGTTTTTCGGTTCTGATTTTGCGTATATTATGCCGTCGGATCCTCCGACTACCCAAACTGCTAAAAAACGCAAAGATAAAGACCGACACTCGCGGTCCGCGGTTTCGGCCGAAACCATGGTTAAGCAAACCGCGAGTGTCTTGGTTTCGGCCGAAACCGAGAAAACTGATCAAAGTACAGCTGAATCTATCACTACCACTGAGGCCCCTGCTACTTCTCTTGAATCGGCCTCAGAAATTTTATCCACTACGGTGGTTGCCACTGACTTATCAGACACCATTCCCTTGGATGTCTCTACCCCAGCACGTGGTGCTGCTAGGCCTCCAGCAGCCATGTCCATTAAGTCCTTTGCCAGGGCTAAAGCAGCCAAAACTACTAAAACAGTGCCTGTTAAACCCCCTACAACCAGGCCCTCTTCTAGTTCACAAATGCTTACTCTGGCAGAAGATTTAATTTCATTAATTAGGGGATCTCAATCTCACCCAGACAGGGCCTCTCAGCCCCCAGAGAAGAGACCTAGGGCAGAGCCCCCCGAGCCTGTGTCCTCTGATGATTCTGCCGATGAATCAGACATAACATACCAGCCAGAGGCTCCTTTCTCCAATTATGAAGACTCAGATGCTGAAGAATCCATTCCAGCTGCTTCCCCACCAGAAGAATTCTCCTTTGGGGAAACCTTACATGCCATGCGAGAGCAGTTCCAATGGCAGCAGCAGGATTTCTCAGACTCCAGAAAAGACTTAGGACCTTTCTGCACCTTCCACAGCACAGGCCCTTAGCTTTACCTCCTGTCCTCTCTGTGGTGGACGATGCCTTCAATGATGTCTGCTCTGCACCAGATTCTTTACCTCCAGCCCCTGCCAAACCAGACAGATTTTACAGGGTACCAGACACTCATCACCACCTTTACAAGGCCCCACTTGCAGACCCGAAACTATATCCCAGGGTCCCAGGGCAGTAGCCTCGACCACAGCTAAAAACCCTATTCCTTCTGAAAGGGAAGCCAGGTCATTAGACAGATGGGGCAAAAAAGTCTACACCTCAGCTACTCTCTCAGCTAGAGCTTTAAACTGTCAGTTTCACATGATACAATACCAAAAGTTTATGCTTGATCAGTTAACAAAAAAGCTATCCTCTGATGACTCTATTGATAAGAAATATGTATTAGAAATGGTAAATAACATACAACAGGTTAGTAACCATTCCTTAAAATGTGGCTATGATGCACTGGAGGCTTCATTTAGATCAGCCATGACTGGCACAGTGATAAGAAGACATGCATGGCTAAAGGAACAAGCCTTACCGGATCATGTTAAAGCTAAGTTATTAGATGCTCCTATGGATAAGACCAGCTTGTTTGGTACACCTGCCCAGCAGGTAATGAAGAAAATGGAAGAAAAGGCAAAATCTGTTCAAACGGTTAAAGATTTCTTGCAGGTTCAACCCCAAGGTTTAGCAGGAACTGGCCTGCCAAAATTGGTCCTTTCCTGACTCCACAAGATCCCAAAGGGGCAGGAATAGACGTTCCAGAGGCAGAAACCAATCCAGAGGAGGTGCCTACAGAGGACGACAGTGGCAAGGTAACAACAGAGGCACAGACACAACCACTCCCACTACAACAACACAACCACAGTGACTTACCTCTAAATCCGCCTACCAGGGAACAAATAGCAGCTCCATTAGGCGGCAAATTAACCTTATTTTCAAGAACTGGCACTATATCACAAAAGACAAGTGGATTTTACAAACCATAGATCAAGGTTACCGGTTCCACTTCCACACTTTACCAGTCAAAAGAGGAATGCCAAACCTACCTCCAAATCAAAAAACAGAGGCTCTACAACAGATAATGCAATTAGCAAACATGAGAGCTGTGGAAAGAGTGCCAACAACAGAACAAGGAAAGGGATTCTACTCCAGACTATTCCTAGTTCCAAGAAAGGAAAAAGTTGGAGACCTATTCTCGACCTGTCCACCTTAAATACATACATCATTGTCCCAAAATTCAAAATGCTGACCCTACAGCAACTTCTTCCCATGCTGGGCAAGGAGTGTTGGCTGGTAACTCTAGATCTCAAGGAGGCATACCTGCACGTCCCCATTCGACCAATCTGCAGAAGATACCTCAGATTTCTTGCAGGATCAGAGCATTATCAATTCTCAGCATTGCCCTTTGGCTTATCTACTGCCAGAGTATTCACAAAATGCCTGGCATCAGTAATCGCCCACTGCAGACTACAGGGAATTCAAATTTACCCATACCTGGACGACTGCCTGCTACAAGGGACAACAAAAGCAAGCTGACAACAGATTTACAAAGGGTCATTTACTTGCTACAAGCACTGGGATACACAGTCAATTTACAAAAATCAAGGCTGATACCATCCCAAACAAGGACATTCTTGGGCGCGGAATTGGACACAGTAAGACAAATGGCATTCCTAACTGCAGAAAAACAAAAGAACTCCCTCTTTACTTCTTGGCTCTAACAAAACAGAACAAGTTAACAGCAAGAAAAGTACTGCAGGCCTTGGGCTTCATGGCATCATGCATAATCTTGGTCCCACTTGCCAGACTACATATGAGAAAACTACAGTGGTACCTAAAGAATTTATGGTCCCAACACAGGCACAGCCTAGAAACAGAAATTCCACTAATTCCATGCTTAAAACAGGAGTTCCTATGGTGGGCTCAAGCATGCCAGTCAAACCCAGGTCTACCCTTTCGCAGATGTCAAGCAAACCAGACCATCACAACAGACGCTTCAGACCTAGGATGGGGGGCCCACATGCTGGACAAATGCGTGCAAGGATTGTGGACAGGATCAACTTCACCTGCACATCAACCTAAAAGAAATGCTGGCAGTAAAACTGGCAATCCAAAAGTTCAGACCATTTCTCAGAGGGCCAGTTGATGATAAGGACAGACAACACCACAGTCATGTGGTACATCAACAAACAGGGAGGCACTCATTCATACCCCCTATGCAGAATGACTTTGGAGCTGTGGAACCTGGCACTCAGCTACAACATCCAGTTACAGGCAATATTTGTACCGGGAAAGGAGAATACTCTAGCAGACATATTAAGCAGAACCACATCGGATGCCCACGAATGGATGCTACACCCGGACATCTTCAAGACCATCTCAAAGAAATGGGGAATGCCTCAGATAGATCTATTCGCTTCCCCCTCAATCACCAGCTCAAAAATTCTGCACAAGGACATTCCACCCACTGGCATGGAAAGTGGATTCGCTCTCCTTCAGCTGGAAAGGCCTAACAGCATATGCATTCCCACCTCTTCCCTTGATACACAAGGTATTACTAAAAATCAAGGAAGAACGTCCAAGGATAATCCTGATAGCTCCAAACTGGCCAAGACAACACTGGTACCCACTGCTGAGGAGCATGTCTCGAACAATATGTGGCCAATACCCTGATGCCTTTGATGTTAACTCAGAACAACTACAGCATCATGCATCCAAACCTAATAGCGTTGCAACTGACTGCATGGAACATCACATAGCAGCAGCTAATCCAGAACTTTCCCAAAGAGTTAAAGATATTATTCTTGAAGCCCGCAGACCTTCAACAAGAAGGAACTATGCAGGAAAATGGAAAAGGTTTGTCATTTGGAGTACTGAAAGAGGAAAAGATGTGTCAAACATAGATATGCCTAACATTCTGGAGTATTTGGCAGAACTTCTACATACAGGCCTGTCCTACTCCTCCATCAAGATACATGCATCAGCTATATCAGCAGAATACAGCTTTGATCCACCTGTCTTTTCACATCCTTTACTCAGGCAGTTCCTCAGAGGAATCAAGAATGTAAAACCTCCAAGGAAGCCACCATTGCCAGCTTGGGACTTGAACTTTGTGCTAGAAAAGTTGACACTATCACCTTTTGAACCAGCAGCAACAGCAGACCTACAGCATCTATCGTGGAAAACTGCTTTCCTACTGGCAATAACCTCAGCCAGGAGGGTTTCTGAACTTCAGGCCCTAATGGCAGTACAGCCCTTCCTAATCTTCCACCAAGATAGTGTCCATGAGGACTAATCCTACATTTATGCCTAAGGTGGTATCCAGAGTGTCTTTAAACCAGGCAATCCACCTACCTACCTTCTTTCCCAACCCACAAAACAGAGGGGAAAGAATACTGCATACCTTGGATGTACATAGACAGCTACGCTACTACCTGGACAGAACAAAAAGTAGCAGAAAAACTGACCAGCTTTTTGTAGCCTATGCAACAGGAAGGGAAGGAAAAGCTATTTCCAAACAGACAATCTCCAAATGGATAGGAAATTGCATACGATTCTGTTACTCCTTCCATGGAAAACCACCAATTCCACAGAACATAAGACCTCATTCTACAAGGGCAACAGCCACTACCACAGCCTTCTTACGAGGAGTGGCAACCAAAGACATTATTGAGGCGGCTACTTGGACCTCCGTGCATACATTTGCCAAGCATTATAATTTGCCTCTATATTCCAGATCCCGAGGAGGGTTTGCCACTGCTGTACTGCAAGGGATCTTAAACACACCATAATCTAGTTGTTCCTCCTCCCCTAGTTGGCTATGGTATTCTACCCAGTTGTTATGACTGCAGATGCATCCATGAAGGATATAGTACAGTTTTGTACCTACCATAAATGTAGATGTCCGAACTGGATAGCATCTGCAGTCAGGATTACCCTCCCTCCTTCCCCTCTGTGGTACTCCTAGGGTGTTTACCCTCCTAATAGCTAGCTGGTGGGGGGAGTCTTTTATGGTGTATTTGTTTGTATATATGTACATACATGCATATTTTTGTGTTTACCTCTATCTTTTTGGAAACATTGGCATTTATCCAAATTTTAGCCTTCAAGAGGGCAACTGGCATCTGGGGCAAGAAACACTGAGGAAAATGGCGTCGGCTGATACCTTTATACCCGAAGACCAACAGAGATGACGTCGGGTGAAGTGCGACATCAGCCGAAGCCGGACCCGGACTTTGGAATCCGGCCGACTGAAGGGCTGCCTGACGACAGGACAACCCAGTTGTTATGACTGCAGATGCTATCCAGTTCGGACATCTACATTTATGGTAGGTACAAAACTGTACTTTTTGTACCTACCATAAATGTAGATGTTCGAGGATCCACATTGCTGCAGTCCAATTTACCCTCCCTCATTCCCCTCTGTAGTTTAGGGTTGCTGTGTTGCTTTTGGGGTGATTATTTTTTCTGTAATTGGTAGTTGGGTATTTTCTATGTTTGGCTATGGCCTTTCCTTTTTAGGCCTTCTGACATCTGGGGCAAGAAAGACTGAGGATATGGCGTCGGTCATGCGCTTTAGTACCACTGCGTACAGACGTCAGATCTGAGCGACTGTGACCGACGCCAGCCTAACACTTTGGTATTCGGGCCGACCGAGGACAGCGGACTACCCACAAGTTATGACTGCAGCAATGTGGATCCTCGAACATCTACATTTATGGTAGGTACAAAACTGTACTTTTTGATCATTCCTTGTATCAAGACAGTTCCTTTGATGGGCAGAGGCCTGCTACCACAACAAGGGACTCCCTTTCACTCTACCCCCTGCCGACCAAACCCTAACAGACGCACAAGTCTATGCATGGGGGGCTCACATGGCAGGACAGCGCATTCAGGGCAAATGGACCCCCGAGGCAGATGCACCTGCATATCAATCAAAAAGAAATCTTAGCTGTGCAGAATGCTCTGACAGCCTTCAAAGACCGTATTCTTCCAGGACAACTATTGGTAAAGACAGAACGCAGTTATGTGGTATATAAACAAGCGGGGGAACCCACTCGTACCCTCTTTGCAGACTAGCCATGGCTCTGTGGAACACAGCCTTGAGCTACCAAGTATACCTGTAAGCTCAGTTCCCACCACGCAAACTAAATTCACTGGCAGACTACTTGAGCAGAAATCTCATGGACCCACATGAATGGAAACTAGAACCCAAAATATTCAACCTCTTGAACAAATAAGGGGACTCCAGAGGTAGATCTGTTTGCCTCCCCTCAGAACTACCGATTTCACAAATTCTGCACAAGAACTCCCCACAGCCAAGCTTGGAAAGTGGATGGCCCTGTCTTTTACCTGGGAAATCCTGTCAGTTTATGCCTTCCCCCCTCTGCCTCTCCTTTTGAAGGTTCTACTAAAGATCATACTGGAAAAGCCAAGGACAATACTGATTGCACCAGACTGGCCACTCCAGCACTGGTACCCTCTCTTGCTCAGTATGACACTGCTACAACCATGGCACCTGCCTCACACCCCTTTCTTGCTGTCCCATCAGGCAAACCAGATTCTGCACCCTCAGCTTCAAACTGTGAACCTTGCAGCCTGTCTTATCCCTTGAGCTCTCCCTTAGCATCCCTCAGTAAGCAGGTACTGGATGTCATTCTGGAGGCTAGGAGGCCTAGTACTAGAAAATCCTATGCTGAAATGTGGAAAAGATACTGCTGCTGGTGCCTGGCTCAGGGGAATGGCACAACGGTTCCCAGCTTGCTTCATATTGTACAGTACTTAACAGAAATGCTCTACATGGGGCATATCCTTCTCATCAATTAAAATTCATGCCTCTGCCATTTCATCACATAATACTGAACCACCCCTCGCTAAAGCAATTTCTTAGAGGGAACAAAAATTTAAGGACCCCCCCCCCCCAGGAGAGCTCCCACTCTAGCCTGGGACCTTAACTTTGTATTGGAAAAGCTCACTCCCCCCCCCCTCTTTTAAACCAGCTGCTATAGCAGAGTTGAAATTAATTTTTTGGAAAACAGCCTTCCTTCTAGCAATCATGTCAGTAAGAAGCGTGTCTGAATTATAGGCCCTCTGGCAGTGGAACCCTTCATCTTCTGTGCGGACAGGGTTTCCCTCAGGACTAATCCTTCTTTTATGCCCAAGGTGGTGTCTTCTGTGGCCCTAAATCTGTCCATTTGCCTACTTTTTTACCCTAATCCACAAAGCAAAAGGGGAACAAATACTGCATTCTCTGAACGTTCACAGACAACTTGGATTCTATTTTACAGGACTAAGCCTACCAGAAAATCAGAGCAGCTGGTAGTTAGCTTTGCTGCACGGGCAGAGGGGAAGGCCATTTCAAAGCAAACCATTTCAAAATGGGTAGTCCATTGCATTCATTTCTGCTACAAGCACCATGGAAAACCTGCCCCACAGGGGATAAGATCACATTCCACCAGGGCTGCATCTACCTCTGCAGCATTTCTCAGAGGGGTCCCTACCAGGGACATCCTAGAAGCTGTTACTTGGAGCTCTGTGTACATACCTTCACCAGGCATTACCACTTGGCTATCTTTTCTAAATCCAGAGCTGGATTTGCCACTGCAGTCTTGAAGGTATTAATAGCTATCCCTAATGCTCTTTAACTTCCTCCTCCCTTCCTTAGTTTTGGGAATCTACCCAAATGTGATGACTGCAACAGTGAAACATGAAGAACATAGTACACTTGTGTACACTTACCATAAATGTTGTTGATAGTTTATTCACTGTTGCAGTCCTGGTTACCCTCCCTCCAGCCCCCTGACTTCTCTGGGCTCTTCCTCTCCTGGTGGGTCTATTTTTTCTTGTGTATTTGCTTTTTGATGGGGGTTTACCATGCCATTTAATTGCTTCCTATTGTGGGGGCACCTGACATCTGGGGCAAGAAAAACTGATGTAATGGCATCTGCTGCATGTTTTATAACACTGACGACCTGACATCATGGAAGAAGACAGCATCCGACGCAGTAATCCAAAGACTCTGGTATTCAGGCCGGCTGAGGTCTACCTGCAGGCAGATAACCCAAATGTGATGACTGCAACAGTGAATACACTCTAACATCTACATTTATGGTAAGTGTACACAGCTGTGCTTTGCTAGGCCTCCCGAGTCCCTCCAGATTACTAGTAAACCTTTCAGCCGCAAATCTACCCGCAAGCGGGTGTCTGCCTCCTCTCCCATTCCTCAGTCCCAGCTGGTGAAGATGGATGGGTGATCTTCTTACCCTTAAGGGCTCTCACCCCCCCCCCTTTCCAAGAGGGCTAGGGAATTTTCTCCTGATGTTTTGTCTGAGTCAGATTCTGAGGTTTCCAGTATTTCTGCTGGTAAGGAAGGAAATTCTCAACTTTTTTCTGGCTTTGAGGATTCTAATGCTGAAGATTCTATCCCCTCTTCCTCCCCTCCAGAAGATTTTTCCTTTGGGGATACCTTGAATACTCTTAGGGAGCACTGGAAATGGGAAAGTCAGGATTTCCATCAGTCTGAGGAGGATCCGGGAATTTTTAGGTTTGCCACAGCATAAACCTCTGGCTATACCTCCTGTTTTGGAAGCTGTCTGTTTTCATGGAAAATTCTTTACCTCCTAATTCTGTTCCTCCTGCTCCCAGAAAACCTGATGGGTATTATAGGGTTCCTGATGCTCATCCTGATGGGTATTATAGGATTCCTAATGCTCATCAATTTTGTTTTTTGAAACCCTACTACTGATCCTGAGATTATTTCTCAAGGTCCCAAGGGTGTTAAGGGTACTATTGCTAAAAACTCTACCTTCTGATAAGGAGTCTAGGACCTTGGACAGGTGGGATAAAAAGGTTTATACCTCTTCAACTCTTGCCATTCGCTTTGTGAATTGTCTTTTTCGCATGCTTAAGTATTAGCAGCATACCTTGGAGGCTATTAAGACTAAACTTGGGGATATTCCTTCCATGTCAGAGAACAAAAACTTATAAGATTTACTAAATTCTACCACTCTGGTTAATAAGCATTCTCTTCATTGTGGTTTTGACACCTTGGAGGCTTCCTGCAGAGCAGCAGCCACTGGTTCAGTTATTAGAAGGCATGCTTGGCTTAGGGAGCAGCCTCTTTCTGAACCTGTAAAATCTAAATTGCTGGATGTTCCATTGCACAATTACAACCTTTTTGGTAAAGCTGAGGAGGTACTGAAAAAGTTGGATGATAAGGCGAAATGCATGCAAGCTGTAAAAGATTTTCTTCAGGTTCAGCCTCCTCTGTTTAGTAGGCATTATTCTTCCAAGAGCTGGTCTTTCCCTGATCCTGGCAAGCAGGGTCGCTCTAGGCCTAGGGGTTTTATATCTTACAGAGGGCAGGCTTCTGCCCCTCAAAGGACTAACCAATGGCATCCTTCTGCTGCTAAATCGGGGAGTTCTACGCCAAATTCCCAACGCAAGCATTCCCAGAGACTCCGGCCTTCTTGTACCTACCTCTGCGGGCCCAGGGTTTCTTTTTGGGGGGGAAGGTTATCCAGGTACACAGGGGGTATGGTCAACCATCACAGATGACAAATGGGTACTCAGCCTAGCAAACCAAGGTTACATGTTTTATTTTCATACATTCCCTGTTCTACAAAGTTACCCCGACATTCCCAGAACTCGGTGCAGAGGTAGAGAATCAATTTTTTTCTCTGACTGTGGGGGCTATAGCACCAGTTTCTGCAAATCAGGCAGGCCTAGTTTTTTTACTCAAGATTTCTTTTGGTACCCAAAAAAGTGGGCACCTGACACCCTATTCTGGATCTGTTTATTTTAAAGACTTTTCTGGTGATTCCCAAATTCAAGATGCTCACTCTTCAACAGTTACTGCCATTGCTGGGCAAGGATTCAGGGCTGGTAACTTTGTATCTCAAGGAGGCTCATCTGCACATCTTAAGGGAAAGTTGCAAGCAGTTTCTTCGTTTCAGGGCTGGGCAGCAACACTTCCAATTCTCTGCGCTGCCCTTTGGCTTATCTACTGCTCCCAGAGTTTTCACAAAGAAGCCGGCACCAGCCATTGCTTTTTGCAGGCAGAAGAATATTCAAATTTATCCTTTGACGATGGTCTCATTCAAGCAAACTGCACAGAACAGTTAAAGGATTTGGACTTCGTAAAGAACATTCTCACTTCTTTGGGTTACACACTCAACGAGAAGTCAAAGTTGGTTCCTACAAGGGAGGTTTTCCTGGGAGCGAGTCTGAATACAGCCTCCCAGATGGTATTCCTCCCTCAAGACAAACAAGATCTGTTGTCTTATTTCAAGAACTTGGCAAGCATGACTCTGCTCTCTGCAAGGCAATTCCTGCAAGCACTGGGGTTCATGGCTTCCTGTGTCCTGATGATCCTATATGCAAGGCTCTGTATGAGAAACCTTCAATGGTACCTCAAGAACCTTTGGTGTCAACACACACACACAGGACTTAGACTTGATTCTTCCCCTTATTTGCTGTCTTCAACTGGAGTTTCTCTGGTGAGCAACAGCCTGTTCTCAAAACAAGGGTCTGCCTTTCCGCCCACCACCTGCCAGCCAGACTCACCAGAGATGCCTCAGATTATACATGGGGGCACATCTGGAAGGCAGGGGCATATAACGGACTTGGAGCACCCAACAGATTCATCTACACAAACTTAAAAGAATTGATGGCTGTGCAGCAGGCCTTGCTGGCTTTCAAGGACCTCCTCTACCCTGGGACTCTTGACAGACAACACCACAGTCATGTGGTTCATCAACAAGCAGGGGGGGGGACTCGCTCTTACCCTTTTTGCAGACACAGCATGAAACTGTAGTCCTTAGCAGCTTCCATGGGCATACATCTCATAGCCCAGTATCTTCCAGGGATTCTAAACTCCTTGGTGGATCATTTGAGCTGACATGTTCTGGATACTCACGAGTGGCAACTGAAGATCATTTTCCACTGCATCACTCAGCATTGGGGTACACCTCAGGTGGATCTTTTCTCCTCTCACACCAGTCATCTCCTTCCAACCTTCTGCACCAGGGAGTTTCACAACAAAGCATGCAGAGTGGACTTTTTGCCCTTCCCATGTACACAACTCTCAATTTATGCCCCCCCTTGTACTTCTTCTTTCCAAAGTGCTGCTAAAGATAAGGGACAAAAAAAAAAAAAAAAACTCTATTCTGATAGCACCAGATTGGCCCAGGCAGCATTGGTATCCCCTTCTTAGCGGCCTTTTCCCAAGCTCAGCCTTGGCATCTTCCCCAGGTACCAGATCTGTTGGTTCAGGATGGGGGAAACCTTCTTCATCCTCTTCAAACTCTGCATTTAACTGCCTGGCTAATACTTTAAATCTTTCCCAGCAGGTGGTTGAAGTTCTTCATGAGGCCAGGAGGCCTAGCACCAGGAAATTCTATGCAGATAAGTGGAAGAGATTTTGCTCTTGGATACAAGCAAAAGGAGAAGTCTTCCCAACGTTCTTTCCATCATTCTTGATTATCTAGCAGGTTTGCTTAATAGTGGACTTTCCTTTTCTTCTATTAAGATTCATGCTTCAGCAATTTCTGCTCATTGTTTTTTTGCGCAACCTATTTTTTCTCACCCCTTGATGAAACGGTTCCCGAGGGGAGCTAACAATCTTAGACCCCCCCAGAAGAGCTCCTAGTCCTGCTTGGTATCTTAATTTTGTCTTGGAGAAGCTTACTCTTCCTCCCTTTGAACCTGCTGCCTCTGTAGACTTAAAGTTCATTTCATGGAAGACTGCCTTTCTTTTAGATATTAGTTCCGCCAGAAGGCTATCGGAGCTGCAAGCATTAATGGCGACAGAACCTTTCATTATTTTTCATACAGACCAAGTTTCTCTCAGAACTAATCCCTCTTTTATGCCTAAAGTGGTTTCCAGTCTGACACTTAACCAGTCTGTTGATCTGCCTACATTCCTCAACCCCCAGAATAAAGGGGAAAGGATTCTGCACACTCTTGATTTGCATAGACAGTTGAGAATTTACTTAAGTAGAACTAAACCATTTCAAAAGTCTCAGCAGTTTAGTTTTGCTCCTGGTGCTCATGGTAAAGCTATTTCCAAACAAACCATCTCCAAATGGATTGCTCATTGTATTCATTTTTGTTACCTGCAGCATGGAAAGCCCCCCCCCCCCCCCCACACACACACACACACAGGGTATTAGTACCCATTCTACTAGAGCAGCCTTTACCTCTGCAGCTTTTTTGAGAGGTGTGCCTACTAAGGACATTCTAGAAGCAGCCACTTTGTCTTCTGTCGTTACTCTCACAAAGCAATACAGCCCATCTTTGTTTTCTAAGTCTAGGGCTGGGTTTGCCTCTGTAGTTTTGCAAGGCCTCCTTAACCATCCTTAGTCCATGTTTCTTCCTCCACCCTTTAGTTTTCTTCCTGTGCTTTGGGAATCAACCCATATGTTAGGACTACAACAGTGAAACACGAAGAACATAGTACAGTTGTGTGCACTTAACATAAATGTAGGTGTTTGAGTGTATTCACTGTTGCAGTCCTGGTTTCCCACCCTCCATTCCCCTTTTTTCCTAAGGTACAGACTACTTGTGTTATTTTTTGGATGTTTTTTTCCAGGGTGTTTCCTTCCTGGTTTGCCCGCCTTTTGGGGGCTCCTGACAGTTAAGGCAAGAAAAACAGGAAATGGCTTTGGCCACCTCCCTTTATACCTGACGTTCTGACATCAGTTTACAACAGTCATATACCAAGGACTCTGGTATTCGGGCTGACTGAGTGCTACCGTGAGCTGGATAAACCCATATGTTAGGACTGCAACAGTGAATACACTCTAACATCTACATTTATGGTAAGTGTACACAACTGTACTTTTCCTCCTCTTCACTTGTCCAAGAGCAGTCACCTCAAGTTTACCCCCTTCAGTTGACCTCACACAGAACAAGGGGACTCTGATGCACCCACAGTGGCAATCCATGCACCTCACCCTGTGGCTGATAGGATTCTGATCTCTTTCAGACATCTGTATGACAAAGACATGCTCACTAGCCTGCAGGAGGTCACAAAACCCAATACTAGGAAATCCCATCTCTCTAAATGGAAAAGGTTTTCTATTTGGTGTCACAAAAGATTGTTGGACACGTTGGTAAAAGATGTCTCATCCTGTCATACCTGTGTGAAGTCATGCAGACGGGGTTGTCTTACTCATCTTTGAAGGCACACCTGTCTGCTATCTCTACCTGCCTTCCCCTGGATCCAATTCTTACATCCAGACTGCCTTCCAAACTTTTCCTCAAAGGTGTATTACACTTAAGACCACCCAGGAAATGCCCCCCCCCCCCCCCCAGGACCTCTACTCTTACTGAAAAACTCAGTTGCCCCTTTGAGCCATCAGACAAGGCCACCTTAAAGCTTAGCACATGGAAAATTGTATTGCAGGTAGCTCTGACCCCTGCCAGTAGGGTGGGTGGGGGTGGGTGGTTCAGGCCTAGCCCATTTAGATTCTGCCTGTGACATTTGCAAGGCTTTCAACCCTAGTACCCTTACTTGATAGAAATAAGCTAATTTTGAGTGTTACTCCGTTCAAATTCTTCAGTACAGCATCTTGGCTCAACCCCCCCCCCAAAAAAAAAAAAAAAAAAAAAAAAAAAAAAAGCTGCTAAAGAGCGTTCCCTGGACCCTACAAGTTCATCAGCTGTGGGTTTATAAACATCTCTTAAGATTACAAAACCTTCAGATCAGTCCTGTTTGGATCCAAATACACAATCTTCTGGTTTGACTACTTTGAATCCAAAGACAGACTTCAAATCCAACCCCCTCTGTTCTGAAGAAGCATACGAATAGGTCACCATGAATCAGATCTCCTCCACATGTGGGTTCGCTTTCTACTGGTCTCTCTTCTCCCTTTCTGGAAGAGTCTCCCAAGCATCATTATTCTAAGGCTTCAGCAGTGGCGTCATCTTCTTGTACCTTCAGAAGTCTGATCGAAGTAGATGTGGACAGGTTGAAGAAATTCCTCTTGATGCAAATTCAAATCTGTTTGGTTCTCCCGGCTTCTACCCCATTGGGTCCGGAGACAGTCATGAGTTCTACCCCACCTATTCTGCCTCCTCCGATCCGACCTTTAGTTTCAAAGCAGTTGGATCTGAGGGTCCTAGATTTGTCCTTATCAGATGTCTGAGTGGACCCAGCTTTGAGCATATTGGAGCTGGATGACTCGTGCAGCAGTAGCTTCTGCACCGGATCTGGGATGTTGGAATCAACTCAGAGGTTGTTGGAGCTGGCTCTGCCCCTTGGTGCCTTGGCACTGGACAGCTTTTCTGACCCCTGCCTCGCGTGGTTTGCCTTGTCAAAAGTAACATACTGTCTTGAAGCATGTCTTCTTGGAGCTGTTGGTCTCTCTCAGACTTTGAAGTAGTTGAGAGAGTTTTCTCCTCCTAGAGGATTTGTTCACCATCCTTGGCTCCTACTTCCCAGACCCAGTTGTCTTTGCGTCTTCATCCTCCACTTCTTGCACCACAGAGACAACCAGACTGAAGTCACCAGGATATCCAGCAAGGGTATATTATGTTCCGATACGTCTCCAGAACATCTTGCTGAATAAGTCCCTAGGAAGAGAAGGTGAAAAAAGAAGGCCTCTTTCGAGAGTCTGTCACTGAGGATACTGATTTTTGACAAGGGGAAGGGTTCCAAAGATTATCACGTAATGACATCTCCTTTGGTGACCTACCTAGGGTTCCTCAAAGGGTAGTTGGTCTACCGACAACCCTTCACAGGAGGAATCTGTATTCCTGGAAGCCTTTGACGCCTGGCCCATCTACCTCCTGGGTGACCACTTGCTGATACGCTGGTTGATTTGATCCATCGACTGGCATGGATGGAACCTGATTCCAATGAGCTAATCCCCAAGAGACCAGACAGGATCCTGCTGCCATCCAAGCACATGGAATTTTGTGGCAGTGGAGTATCAGTTGATGCCATTGTCATAGCGGTGGCCATAAAGGAACTCGCAGAACAAGTTCCTGTGCTCATCCTCCTAACAGGAGTCTAGGGTGCTGGACAGATTTGGGAAGCGTGTATATGCTTCAATGACTTTTGCACTTTGCTGAATTGTGGCACACTTTTTACTAGTCTACAAATTACTAGTCTACAGAGGTATTTGATTAAAGAACTTACTCAAACCCCTCTCTGGGACCATTACTCTTGAGGCAGAGAACTCTATTGCCTCACAGTTGGTTACCCTACACACTCATATTTGTCCATGAGGCTCCTCTCCCATACAGCTGAATTTATCTCAAGGGTAGTGGGTTCAAGCATTTTAAGAGGCTTGCCTGGATGTGCTTGATTTCGCAGAGCCCTTCAAGTCTTCATCAGTGCTCCCTTTGACCGGAAGTTCTTTATTTGGTCCCAAGGTTAGACACTATCCAGTTGAGTGGGAAGGTAAAACACTGCGTAACACCTCAAAGGACCTTTTCTAGGATTCAGTGTTTGGAAAATGTGATTCAGAAAGTCTTGGGGGTCCCTTCCAAGATCCACGTGGTGACTGTTCCCTCAGTGCACAGAGGGGGGAACAACGGAAGATTGTCCATCTCTGGAGGCAATCGGGGGTTAATTCCTGCATCAGAGCGCCTTGCTAGAGATTACAAAAGATTCAAGGGTGCAGAGGATTATTTTCAGAAGTTGTAATGCTCTTTCCCTAACCACCTCCTTTAACAGCAAAGTTTCTGATGTTCCACCCGGTCAGAGGAAAGCAGGCGCACTAAAAGTAAAGATGCTACTAGAAAAGTTATCCAAAAGGTCCCACCATTCCAGAGAGTCCGAAACCTACTCTTTTTTTTTTTTTTTTTTTTTTTTTTTTTTTGTAGTGCCAAAGAAAACATGGGACTGGAGACCAGTTTTGGATATCAGCATTGTGACCAAGTCAGTTCATTACACATGTCCCAATGATCATGGTTCAGTCCATTCTGCCTTGTCTTCAAAATAGCTACTTGATGTGCTCAGTAGACTTTCAGGATGCATTCTGTTATTAAAATAAAGAAAAAAGTGAAATGAACAGAAGAGCCACGCTTCAGCTGGGAGCCAGTCATAACAATTCAGAGCACTGCCCTTTGGTCTCACCACAACCCCCAGGGTGTTCAAATGCATGACAGGTAGTGGCAGCTTTTTTGAGACTAGAGATTCAGCATATTTCCTTACTTGGACTACTGGTTCATTACCACTCTGACCAGGTATCTGATCAAAACACGAGATTAAGTACTCCAGTTATGCTCTCTCCTAGGAGCTACTGTAAATGACGACAAATCTGAGCTAGATCCCACTCAGATATTGGTGTTCTAAGGAACTTTGTTCAGCACTGTGCCGTTGACTGTCTCCCTTACCAGGGATACAAACCAGAATGATTCTAGGTCAAAAAGATCATTCAAAGTTTTGTCGGCTTGATTGCTATTGGGGTCAAGGGCTGCTGCTATAATTTGGTTCTGTTAGCAAGGTATCACATGAGAATTCTTTAGTGGACACTAACGATTCAATGATCTGTTCTCCACCAACCAAATCAAGATAGCTCAGATATGCAAAACTCCTTTGGTGCACTTCCACTAATCGGGTAATGTAAGGTCACCCCTTCATTCTCCCTCAGCCCAAGGCAGTAGTTATCGCTAGCGCTTTCCAAATCCGGTAGGGGGCACTTGGGGAAAAGTCCAAGGTGCACAGTCCCCAGAAGAGGCCAATACACACATTAACATCCTAGAAATGAGAGCTGTCCTAGTGTTGCAGGCCTTCCAAGACAACCGTCTCCTATGGGACCATTGCGTTTCAGATGGACAATGTTAGTGGTCTGGTACATCAAACAAGGAGTAACCAAATCTTATCCCCTGTGTTGAAGCCTTGTGTGTGGCAATGGGTGATTTCATCCATTCATTTTCCAATGACTGCGCACATTCCTTAGAAATCCAGTGGGACAGCAGACAAATGGGCCCTTTCTAATGCCTTATGAACGGTCACACCAAATGAAAGTGGAAAAGATATTCCATTGGTGGGGCCAACCTTGGTGCAATGTTTTCATCTTCCATCAACAAGTGCAGCAGGTTGTTTGCCCCGATCCCCACACAGGGGGACTCAGAGACGCACTGTTCTCCAATTGGCTTCTATATTTTTCCCCCAGTACTTCTAATCCCCAAATTCCTTCAGAAAGCATCTCTATTGAAGAGCAGTCATCCTCATTGCCCCTTATTTGGCCTCCTCGGATTTGTTTTCTCTGATTTCATTTGCTTCACCCACCATGGATTCTAGATCTGTTTCGGACCTCCTGTCTCACCCGACAGATGATATACCTGGGCATGTTAGTTCTGAAGATGTTCTTCGTGTTTCACTATTGCAGTCATTACATTTGGATAATCCTGCTGGCAGGTTGCCCTCAGTCAGCCTGAATTCCAAAGTCTTGGGTCCTGTGTCGGCTGCTGTCTTCCCTTCCCTAACGTCAGGTCGTCAGGGGTATAAAAGCAGCCGCCACCATTTTCGTCACTCTTGCTGTGCGGTACCCGAAGCAGAAGCAGTTCACAAGCCCTGGTCGGCCGACTCCTGAGATTTTCGTGTTCGAATTTCAGATCAGAAGTCTTCAATAAAGCTAAGTACCCCGTTGGGGAAACCTTTTTTCTTGCTCCAGACCGATGTCAGTAAAAGTAAATACTTGTATTTCTTGTGGAAAGCAAATACCTCATAAGAACTTACATTCTTACTGTATTCCTTGCCTAGGCCCTGATCACAACATTTCTGGTTGTCGGATTTGTGCTAGATTTAACCATCGCACTATTAAGCGAGTGTATGATTTTGCTTTAAACTATTTTGGGCGCTGGTTTAATTATCCAGAAATGTCGTTGGATAGCCATCCGACTATCGGAATTAACAAAAAACGCAAAGAAAAGGAGAGAGAGAAACAACCAAGGCTCAAAACCGACGAAGCTTCTAAGCCAGTCGCCGGTTCTCAGTGAGGCGCTTTTGCAGCCCCTGACGCCCGCTACTTTAGAGTCGCAGGCCGCTGCCAACTCCCACGTGGAGTCGGCCATGCTGCTGCAAACTCAAGGTATTGGAGCCTCTGATACTATTCCCTCAGATGGGTCCGGAGCTGCTGAGCAGGCACCGGCTTCTGAGGGTGTATTCAGACCTAAACATCTTTACATTAAACCGACTTCAGCTTCAAAGGCAAAGACTAAAGCACCTTCTAAAGCAAAGAAACAAACTTGAGCCACGTGAATATGCCTCTATGCCCAAAAAACAGATGCTCAAAATGGCCGAAAATTTATTACCTTGATCAGGGGTTCCCATCCCACTCCTGATAAAAGGCCGAGGCAAGAGACTCACTATAAATCTTCAGATTAGGTTTCTGTTTCTTCTAATTCCTCTTCTGATCAGGAATATTCTCTTCCCCCTATGAGGATTCTGATGCTGAAGAATCTATACCTTCAGCTTCTCCTCCAGAGGACTATTTTGGGGAAACCTTGCATAACATTAGGGAGCATTTTCACTGGGAGAGCAAAGATTTTTCAGAATCTGAAAAGAGGTCGGGGATTTCCTTTTACTACCTCAACACAGGCCTCTAGCCATTCCACCTGTCAGACATTGTAGATGTGTTTTTGGAGTCTAGTTTCACCCCTAACTCCTTACCTCCAGCTCCTGTTAAGCCTAACAGATATTACAGGGTCCCTGACTCTCTCATAATTTCCTTTTTAAAAACCCTGCTGCAGACCCAGAAAATATTTCACAGGGTCCCAAAGGAGTTAAAGCTTCCGCTGCAAAAAACCTCCTCCCTCTGACAGATTCTAGGGCACTGGATGGATGGGGGGAAAAGGTTTACACATCTGCTACCTTGGCTAATAAGGGCCTTAAACTGTCAGTTTCATATGCTTAAATGTCAGCAGCATGTCGTGGCATTGCTTAAACAGAAAATGTCTAACTCTGAATGTGCAGAAAACAAGGAAATGCAGTATTTATTGCATGCAGCTGAACAAGTTGGAAAGAATACTTTGCAATGTGGTTTTGATTCTTTGGAGGCCTCCTGCAGGGCCGCACTTACGGGTTCTGTAATTAGGAGGCATGCTTGGTTAAAGGAACAAAGTCTGCCTGATCATGTCAAAGTTAAATTATTAGATGTACCTTTTCAGCATCATACTTTGGTGTTAAGGCAGAAGAGGTGTTAAAGAAAATGGAGGACAAAGCTAAGTTTATGCAAACTGTCAAAGATTTTTTACAAGGACAGCCACCTAGGTTTAGTAGACACTGGCCAATAAAGAATTGGTCCTTTCCTGTGTCAGACCTCAAAGGGGCAGATCCAGACGCCCTAGAGGCAGAGCGCAAGGCTCATACAGGTCAAAGCAATGGGGTGCTTCTACCTCCAAAGTTGGAGAAGACAAATCACAACCATACAGGAAACAGTCCCAATGTCTTCCCTTTGCCTGCACCAAGCAATAACCTCCTGGCAGCGCCCTTAGGGGGAAATTAGCACTTTTTTTTCCTCAAAATTGGCACATTATAACCCAAGACAAGCGAGTTCTAAATGTAGTTTCACAAAGCTACAAGTTCCATTCCCATACCCTGCCAAAGGCCAAACGGCTGGCCAGATCTGCCAAAAAATCAATGGGCAGAGGCAAAAAAACAAGTCTCATCCCTCATGGACATGGGGGCCATTCAGCGAGTACCACAGCAAGAGCCGGGACAAGGATTTTACTCAAGACTTTTCTTGGTACCCAGAAAGGACAAAGCCTGGAGACCAACACTGGACCTGTCTATTCTAAATGCTTTTCTGGACGTTCCAAAATTCAAAATGTTAACTCTGCAGCAGATTCTTCCCATGCTGGGCAAGAAGGCTTGGCTTGTAACTTTGGACCTCAGAGGTATACCTGCATGTCCCAATCAGACAATCTTGCAGAAGATACTTCAGATTCATAGCTGGCTCAATGCACTACCAATTCTCTGCACTGCCCTTTGGCTTATCTATTGCGCCCAGGGTATTCACAAAATGCCTGGCACCAGCAATTGCTTTTTGCAGACAGAGGAATCCAAATATATCCTTACTTGGATGACTGCCTTATTCAAGCAGAGAGCAAGGACAATTCTACTCAAGCATCTGGCGTTTGTAAAAAGATTACTAATTTGCCCTAGGGTACACAGCAAACGAAAATAAATCAAGACTGGTACCCTCTCATGAGGTAATATTCCTGGGTGCAAGCTTAAATACAACTGCCCAGATGGCTTATCTCATGCCAGACAAAGGCAACTGACTTTTAAGAAATGTTGGCAACAAAGACCCAGTTATCAGCAAGAAAAATTCTGCAGGCTTTT